>NC_059081.1:0-207241 GCF_020497125.1 Mauremys mutica | reverse complement strand
AGAGTGCAGTAGAGTTACTAACCCACAGTTATATGCTTATTTCTCAATTTCCAGCTTGCACCCTTCTGTTTCTCCATAATTGTACAGTAACCAAACGCCTGCTCTGTGATTGCTTCCTTCTTCAGAACACTGCATCATTATGCCTACAGCAAACATGGGTGCCTCAATTCCACGCCCTGCTCTTCTTAGTTTTTAAATTGCTAGCCACACCTCCTCAATCCCTCTCTTTCGCTTCCCTTTCCTCTGTTGGCCACCTACTCTTTGCTTTCCTTTTGACTGAGGACTCTCATTGAATATATTAATCAAATGTCTCCAAGGCAAACAAAAGAATAGGTATGTGTGATGGGTTCGATCACAGAGACCCCCTTGAAGCTGTCACTCGATGTGCGGGAATTACCTCAGAGCCTGTTTTCCACTGCCAGTTTGGGATTCCAGAACCCTGCCTTGTTGAGCCAGACATGCTAGTCTGCTGCAACACAGACCCAGGTCTGGTCCACACCCCCAAAGCTGCAGACTTTAACTAAAACTGTTCAGCAAGTCACCTATCTCCAGCACCCAGACACCCAGCTCCCAGTGGGATCCAAATCTCAAATAAATCCGTTTTACTCTGTATAAAGCTTATACAGGGTAAACTCATAAATTGTCTGCCCTCTGTAACACTGATAGAGAGAGATGCACAGCTGTTTGCTTCCCCAGGTATTAATCACGTACTTTGGGTTAATAAACAAAAGTGATTTTATTAAATATAAAAAGTAGGATTTAAGTGGTTCCAAGTAATAACAGACAGAAAAAAGTAAGTTACCAAGCAAAATAAAGAAAACATGCAAGTCTAAGCCTAATACATTAAGAAACATTAAGAATACAGGTAAATCTCACCCTCATTGATGTTCCAATAAGCTTCTTTCACAGACTAGACTCCTTTCTAGTCTGACCCCAATCCTTTCCCCGGTATAGTTCTTGTTAGTTCTAGCACAGGTGGTAACTAGGGGATTTCTCATGACTGGCAGCCCCATTTGTTCTGTTCTACCCCCTTTTATATCTTTGGCACAAGGTGGGAATCCTTTTTCTCTTTCTGGGTTCCCATCCTTCCTTCTAAATGGAAAAGCACCAGGTTTAAGATGGATTCCAGTATCATGTGACATGTCCTGTGAGATTGCATTACCCACTGGCTGGCACACACAGGTATACAGGAAGGCTTACAAGTAAACGGAGCCATTTACCACCAATTGTCGTGATTAATGGGAGTAATCAAGATTCCAAGCCACCATTAATGGCCCACACTTTGCATAGTTACAATAGAACTTCAGAGTAATACTTCGTATTTCTAGTTTCAGATACAAGAATGATACATTCATACAAATAGGATGAACACACTCAGTAAATTATAAGCTTTGTAATGATACCTTACAAGAGACCTTTTGCATAAAGCATATTCCAGTTACATTATATTTACACTCATAAGCATATTTCCATAAACATATGGACTACAATGTCACACTTCGACCACCTATCCTTTGCTTTCCTTTTGACTGAAGACTCTCATTGAACATATTAATCTGATGTCTCCAAGGCAAACAAAAGAATAGGTATGGTTGTGGAGAACAGGAGACCAGGTGAAGTGAAGAGAAGAGCATTGCTATCAGTTAACACACTTCTGAGGATGTTCCTTGATTAAAGAGAACTCTGCATTGTGCAAACCTTATTCCACCATTGTATTAGTTAGCAAAGAAGTTGTCTGTAGGCATCACCATGTTTGTGGATTGTTTTCTGGGAATCTGTTCACCGCTCATTTTCATTGCTAGCTGCTACTCTTGAGGTCAAAGAGCAGCTATAGCATCTTCCTTACAGCACAAACTTTAAAGGCTGCTCCAGAGTTGGGCTTTCTGAGTTTTCTAGTATATCCCAGTTGTAAACAGAACATTTACTTGCTTTGCAAACAATGGTTAACCCCAATTTTCTAGCCAAATCTTACTTTGTGTAGTTATGTACAGTAACTCCTCACTTAAAGTCATCCCAGTTAACGTTTTGTTGTTACGTTGCTGATTAATTAGAGAACACGCTCATTTAAAGTTGTGCGATGCTCCCTTGTAATGTTTTTTGGCAGCTGCCTGTTTTGTCCACCGCTTGCAGAAAGAGTAGCCTGTTGGAGCTAGCTGGTGGGGGCTTGGAACCAGGGTGGGTTGGCAGCCTCCCATCAGCTTCCCTAAGTTCCCTGAGCTGCAGCCGCCCAGCAGGCTATCAATTGCTGGGCAGTTCAGCTGTCCCTCCCCCCACTGCCATGTGCTGCTCCCACCCTCTGCCTTAGAGCTGCTCCCGGGAGCCTCCTGCTTGCTGTGCGGGGGTGGGGGGGGGGGAGAGGGGTGCTAATGCCAGTGTCCCCTTCCCTCCTGCTCCTGCCCCCCATCTCCACAGAGCAGGAGAGACAGGATAGGGCTCAGGATGGAGGGAGCTTGCTGGCAGCAGCTGCTGTCTCAACTTGCTGATCTACTTAAAAAGGCAATGTACTTAGAGTGGGGTCAGTGTACTTAAAGGGGCAATGCGCATCTCGCTCTCTCTCTCACACACACACACGGTGTGTGTCTCTGTCGCTCTCTGCCATGTTGTCTCCTCTCCCTACATTCGTGCTGCCTTGTAGAGTATGTTAACCGTTGAGGGCTCAGCTGAGATCTAGTTCATCATTTAGCAGTCAGGCATTCCCTGGGAAATATCCCACCCTCTGACTCCACCACCTCAACCAAGCTTCACATTACTGCTGTGTACAGTATTACATTGTTTGTTTAAAACTTATACTTTGTATGTGTGTGTGTGTGTGTGTGTATGTATGTGTGTATATATATATATATATATATATATATATATATATATATATATATATATATATATATAGTCTTTTGTCTGGCAAAAGAACTTTCCCTGGAATCTAAACCCCCCCCATTTACATTCATTCTTATGGGGAAATTGGATTCATTTAACATTGTTTTGCTTAAGGTAGCATTTTTCAGGAACATAACTACATTAAGTGAGGAGTTACTGTACTTAAATTGCCCCTGTAGTTTCAATTGGATAAAGGATTCTTCTTCACTTCATGCCCCCTTCATAGTGTTGTTTTGCACCTTTGAACAGCTGCCCTGTTTTACCAGAGAAGTGGCTGCATTTTTGTGAGGGTGAAGTGATTCTTAATCATTGCAAATCAGTTTGTTCAAATTTGCCAAGCATTTTAGGATCCTTCAGGATGAAAGATATGATAAATGTAACATAATTGTTACTACTCTGACAAACGACTACAGTGAGTAGGAAATGAGCTCACTCTTCCCAGATGCTACTTTTGTTCTAGAAACAACAGGAAATCTCTACAAAGATGTTTTGATTTTCTCACTTCTTAATTGTTTCATTCTTTTATACAAAACTGAGCACTTGTAGAATTAAAATTACCCATACTGAGGACATTTCTGCTTAACCTGCCCCTTCAGTCAAATTCAGCCCAGTTAGTCCCAGCCTGCAGAACCTCTTGCAAGGTAATTTTCCAAGGGAGATCATTCTATCAATCTTCTAAATGAGACACTTTGAAAAAAATGTTACATGATATGGTTAACTGAACTATCAAACCAACAGTTGCTAGAATTGGCAGTCCAGAACAGACAGATTACTGAAGATGTCAACAAATAGATGAGAAAGTGTTGTAAGAGCAGCTCTTCCGTGAGGTCTTCTGATACATGAAAAAGATTAAGAAACAATGTACTGAAAGAATTAATGGAGTATAAACCATAGAAATGGAACTGTTTATGTAGGGGTGTCCTCAGGGTCAGTCATTATAACACAATTTCTATCACTTTTGTAAGTTTTGGAAACATTTTATTGCTGCAGAAATGTACTGTTTTGTTCTAATGCTTTTATATAGTACTGGTCTTGTAGCTCAAAGAAAGCATCTCAGCTAAAATCTAAAGCACCAGAATAATCACCAATGGAGCAGTGTATTTACAGAAGCTATGCTATTTTGGTTGCAGTTTTATCCAGCATGCTTTCTTGCACTGTGCTATGCCATTGCAGTTGCATTCCTCTCTGGGTACCTATCCCACAGGTCTGCATCTGGGTGATTTCTAAAGGCCTTCTGGAAACCTTCACAGAGATGGGGATTGTAGGAGAATAGTTCAAACTCCCATTATTCCCTGAGCACCAGGACCATTTCCTAGTCCTTTTCTCAAAATGTAGGCCAAGATTAATGTTCAAGCTCTCACTTAAAGGTTTTTGTGGTAAGTTTCTAAAAGCCGCTATGAGGAACCTGATTTTTGTTTTACATTACTCATATGTTAAAGGGTAATATTAATAATCCTATTTTACAAATAATGAAACTGAGGTATGGAGATTAAATGATTTGCCCAAGATCACACAGGAAGTCCATAGGAGGGTCACTAAAAGAAACCATCTCTTCTGCCTCCCAAACATGTGCCTTAACAAGCCCATCTCCTCATCTTGTACCTACTCAATATACAGAGAAATTTCTATCTTGCACTTTTCTCCATGCCTAAAATCTCTTCAGAGAGAGAGAATAAAACTTTGTTCAACTTTTCCCCATTATAGATAAGTAATTTCTTATAGAATATTTTACTTATATTGTACTGATTGTGGTGTTGTTCTTAATAAGGCACGAGTGCTTATTTTACAAGTAAATTATTTTCATTTAAATATTACATAGCACAGACCCTGCCATTAAGGTTCAGCCAGTTCTCCCCCTGCAGTCTAGAAGCCTGCCTTCCAGTATGCAGAATGATCTGTGGTTTCTTCAGCCACACCGTCATCCTTACACAAAGACATCTACAGTAGAACCTCAGAGTTACAAACACCTCAGGAATGGAGGTTGTTCGTAACTCTGAAATGTTTGTAACTCTGAACAAAACGTTATGGTTGTTCTTTCAAAAGTTTACAACTAAACATTGACTTAATAAAGCTTTTAAACTTTACAGAAAAAATGCTTTCCCTTTATTTTTTCAATAGTTTACATTTAACACAGTACTGTACTGTATTTGCCTTTTGGGGGGATGAAGGGAGGGGTCTCTGTTGCTGTCTGATTGTGTACTTCCAGTTCCAAATGAGGTGTGTGGTTGATTGGTTAGTCTGTACTCTGGTATTTGTAATTCTGAGGTTCTACTGTATTCCACACAGCCTTCCATTTTCAGTAAAATAAATAAATACAATTTAAACCTGGTTGTGAAGTTTCTGGATGTTCCACATACCTGTTGCCTGACATCTCTATGTTACTGCAACAATTACAACAAACAAAATAGTTAGAACCAGATACAATAATTTAAATTTAATAAAATGAAGGCCTGGCATGATGTTTAATTAAAGGCCTGGATTATGATAATCTTGAGTTTGATTCACCATTTTGCCTAGTAATTCTTTATATCTTGTCCGCTGTGTTGTCCACTAGCTTGTCTCCCTCATCAACAGAAGTTGGTCCAGTAAAAGATATTACCTCACCCACCTTGTCTCTCTAATATCCTGGGACCAATCTGGCTACAACACTGCATACAATCAGTGTAAATAACATCATCATGTGGCCCCATGTCTCCTTGTATTTTGCTATTTAACAAATAGCAAGTGCAACAATACTTGGTGTGAGCTACAGTATATATATGCAACTCCCTTTTTGTCTCTTCCACTGCATGTTTTAATTTCAGAGGCACAGTTAATGTGTTACTCTGTGTTTCCATTTGCTGGGGCAAGGATAATAGACTGAGGTCATTGGCTGTGCTGGCAAATGAGAAAGGATTGTTAGAAGCTGTTCTCAGGTCCTTTGCTGAGCTGCAGAGAAGAATGGGTTATGATTAGGTGGTTATGAGCTCTCATTTCTATGCAGCATTCTGTTGTGACCTTCATTCTCCCTATTGCCTATACATCTGGAAAGAAGTTGTCTCTGTCACTTCTTTGTGATTTTTTTTACCATTGTGAACAGATGTTCTCACTGCCATGATCCATTGGGTGGGGTCAGGGACTCTATTACTTGTTTTTCTAATGTCTGTTTACCCTGGCTTTGGGTTTGTCAGCTTCTGAGATTATTATGTGACCAATAGTGATAATGTGTGTAGTTACAAGTTTGTCCACTGTTCCCTTGATCCTAGTCTGCTTCTGTGATGTCCTGATTAATCCCTTTCTAGTCCTTAAACAGAGGTCGATTTTACAAATATGGGGCATCACAACAGCCTGATGTTGAACCTCGTGTCACAATGCATGACACAGATGCTGCTTTCTCTAAGGCTTTGTCAGGCCGATTGCTACTTAACAGGAGTGGAAAAATTCATCTTACTAAATTTAGAACCCACTAAAAATTGTTCAGGTTTCATTTGGCTGGAGCAATATATGCATTCTGGACTGCTGCATTTAAAAAAAACAACCCATTATTCTCTGGGTGGTCTCAGAAGCAAGAGCAAGAACCAATTTCAAGAAGGCAACTTTACTGGTTATATGGCACAGGCTTAAATTTAATTAGAAATACATTGGGCTATCCTCAGTTGGTGTAAATTGATATAAATCAATTTGTGACATCACCAGCTGACTATTTGGCCTACGGCTTTTAAACTAAGTTACCCTTAAAAACCCCACAATGGATATATTAATGGAGAAAACATACGGTATTATGAAACTAGAAGAGGTTTAGGGAAACCCAGTTCAAAAACTGTTACATAATTTTCATGTAACTCAAAATACTACCAGGTTCCCACATCGCTGCTATATGTACTGACCCTTTTTGAGAGAGCTGCTTGGTGCCACAGCTTTTCTTTGTTACATTTTAGAGTTGTTATTTTGGCCATTTAGTTGCAGACATTTTTCTGTGGAACACTTTTTGTTGTTGTCTTGGGCTCCAGGATCCTTAGCAATGATGTGGCTAGGGTATAGGAGCTATATTGGAGGTTCTGATCTGTGCTAGGTTGTTTTCCATAAACTCTGGTGTGTATTTTGCCATCTGGCAGTCTGATAGTGAGTAGTCCAAGAAGGGCAGTTTGCTTACTTTCTTCTATTCCTAGGCCCAATAAACTAGTTTTGCATGAATTCTCTTTAGCTCTTTACTTAAAAGACCAAAGATTGTAGGAAATATACATAATATAAAAGAACATTAAAAGGATCCAGTCTCATACTTTGTAATCCATTTGCTCTTTTATTTTAACAATTGCTTTTCTTTCCTCTTCTTTCCATGCAGTAACACATATATTTTACTTAACTAGGCAGCATCTTTTCTTCCTGTTGTTCTGATTTTAACAGTTGCATCTTTAACACTTCAAAAGTAAGTATTCTATCAAATCACTATCCATCTTTTTCGAGAGTGGAGGAAGTCTGAGGAAATTCCTTTCAGCTTCAGCACACCATTGCTCTTCCTCCACTATGACCGCCTTCAACTGCAGGTGTCTTTAGATTGGACAGACAAGCCCCACATACAGGCTTTGGCTACACTTGCATTTCAAAGCGCTGCCGTGGCAGCGCTGCCGCGGCAGCGCTTTGAAGCGCTAAGTGTAGTCAAAGCGCCAGCGCTGGGAGAAAACTCTCCCAGCGCTGTCTGTACTCCACCTCCCTGTGGGGAATAACGGACAGCGCTGGGAGCGTGGCTCCCAGCGCTGGGGCTTTGACTACACTGGCGCTTTGTAGCGCCGCAATTTGCAGCGCTGCAGAGGGTGTGTTTTCACACCCTGCTGCAGCGCTGCAAATTTGTAAGTGTAGCCAAGCCCTCATCAGTGGAGTAAGGGAGCTTTCTATGGTCTTCCAGCATCTCTGATGTGGTTCCCCACCAGCTGAATTGGGGAATTCCTTTAGCTGCCATCCTTATCACTGTGGGCAGCAAAACCTTCAATATTATGGTCCCATGTAGGGCCTGGTCCAATTCCCATTAAATATATAGGGGTCTCTCCCTTGACTTTAATTGAGTTGGATCAGGCCCATAGGTAGCAGATGAAGGATTCCATCTCCTAACCTCCACCTGATGTCATGGTACAGCCCTCATATGCATTTAGTATCAAACAGGAGAGTTCAATGGCTTGACCTCAAAATAAATGTTGTTAATGGTGGAGCACCATACGAGCTCCCACCAGGAGGTATATCTTGCAGTGGGAGCCCACTTTAAAAATATTGAAAAATTCTAAATCCTTCAAATCGAATTTTCACTGGTCGGTTGCTATGCTCTATTTTGTACATGAAGATGCCAGTCTTTTTTTTTTTTAACAAGTTATTGGTGGGGGAGGGATAGCTCAGTGGTTTGAGCATTGGCCTGCTAAACCCAGAGTTGTGAGTTCAATCCTTGAAGGGGCTACTTAGGGATCTAGGGCAAAAATCAGTACTTGGTCCTGCTAGTGAAGGCAGGGGGCTGGACTCAATGACCTTTCAAGGTCCCTTCCAGTTCTAGGAGATGGGTATATCTCCAATTTTTTTTTCTTCTGAGTTTGCCTATCACATTAGACCCATGTACAATATAGTTTTTAAAGCATGCATAAAATGGGTCATTGCATGCACAAAGAGGCATTTTCCATTGTTCACTATGAATGTGCAAATACATGTTTTGCATGCACAAAAGCAGATGCCCCTGCAAGTTTACTGGGTGATATTAAGAAGTCCCACTCAAAATTTGGTTCTACATATTTTTCAGTTTGTTTTGTTCGGAAATAATCAGTTTCTTGCTTTGGGCTGTGGAGTCTCACAGACCACAGAGCCAGAGTGTGAGTCAGATTCCAAAGTTCTCTAATTTATGTCTTTCTTATGGAACTTGGAATTCTGTTGTTGTTTTTCTGTCCAGAATGGGGTAGGAAGCTACTACTCCCTTGACGTCCATTTAGGGAATATTATTTCCAGTCTTGATTTACTAATGTGACTTAACTGAGCAGGTGAATGGGAATTCTGACATAGGAGGAAGATTTCAGACTGAGAATGTTTCCATAGTCAACTGAAATATTCCATGCCTGCACACTTTCTGCTAACATTAATATACATTTCTGGATGGTGATGCTTGAAACTCTATTCCAAGGGCTGACTGAAATCAAGATGCTCTGTCTCCTATTCTCTTAACCTTTCCAAGTTTGACAAGGAGAACTGGCTCCTTTCACAATAAAAGGGCATAAAACACCCTGCTCTTAATCTCTTTTCCTTTATGACACTTAGGCTTCTTGCCAGCTTCTCAGGGTGAGCTTTGGACCCTTCATCTTGTCCTCAGTGCCATTGTAGTATTGCATTCACAGAATGTGCTTGTAGGTTGTACTCTCATTGAACATAAAGGTTTTTTTTTCCTGTAACCACAATGCAACATTCATGCATAGCCACGCAAGTGTGTATAAACCTCATGGATCCACTTGATACATACTATAGCCTCAAATAATAAGAGCTGTGTGGCAGCACTGGAAATCTCTGGAGGAGGTTGCATCAAACTGCCTTCAACCAGAAGGAGGGCTACCTGAGTACAGGGTCAATAAGGACAATGGTGGGGGAAACTAGAAATCCCATAGGATATCTGTTCACCAAAAAAAAAAAAAAAAAAAAGTTCGGAGGTTCTATAATGACACTGGTACAGAAAAGACGACTTCTTGCCTAAAAGCTGTTACTTGCAGCATTATGCTGGCTTTTACATCTCTAATCCAATCTTTGGTTTAGTGACCATGCTCTAATGGCACTAGCATGCAATTTTGGTAGCAGGCACAGTGCTACCCTAACAGGTAGGGAATGCATGCAAAGAGCCAAGAGATCAATTAAGGGCCAAAACAGCGAAGTGATTGTATGGCTTGTGTTTCTGTTAGTACAGCTAAAAGAAATGTATCACCTCTCTGCTCCAGCTCAGAGTTGGATTAAACTTAAAAAAAAAATTAAAACCCTTAAAGGTTTTAGGTGCTGGGTCGATTAGGATTAGTGATTTGTTTGGCTGGCAGGAATAAGAGAAATGTGGAGCATCCTGCTCCATTTTGAGCTCAGCAAAAGGTTCCAAACAATAGCTAAATGATTGTCTTAGCAGATCAAAATGGCATAGAGCCCTGTTTTGGAGCCTGTTTTGCAAGGAAGAGGCTTTGTAAAATTCTGGATTAATCAAGAGCCCTTTGATTTGTTGCAAATTAATGCTAAAATCTAGAGTGATAGAAAGTAAAAAAGAAAAAGATCTAAAACCAGGATTGTGCATATATAATATCTCACTTGGAGAAGACAGGCATTATTTCTTATGTCAGTTCAACTGTGATTACATGTTACACCCACAATGGTTCTAACTTTAACTTCCAATTTGTATCTTTTAAAGAAAATCTACATAGAAATAGAAAAATGAAAGCTGAAATAATTTACAAAACTATGTTCACTCCAAGATCATTAGGAGAGATGGGGAAGACAGAAGACAGGACTGAGGCGCTGAGCATTTGAGGTATTTAGGCACTTAATTTCCATTCACATTACTGGGAGTAAAGTACCTAAATACTGTACCTTTGAGAATCTAGGACAAAGTGCTTAAAAACTAGAAAAGCAGTATGGTAATAATTACAAAAGATGACCATTTAATCCTATAGACAATATGCAAATATTCAGTGGAAGTATCACCAATATTTACTCTTGGGACTGGTATACACTAGGGAAATTTTCACTAGTGTAACTGGTGCAAACCCCTGTGTAACAGGGTGTACAAACCCTGCACCTGGTGTGATCCAGGGACCCCTTGGAGCCATCTGGGTGCACAGGCTTTTACAGGGATCCGCTGGGTTGGATATCCGATTAATAGTTCACCAAAGGGTGCCATGTGAGGACTCTACTGAAAGCCTCCTGGCCAGGGTAGCCTGCCCCTGTTTTCCCCTTTTTCAAGGCTCTTCCCATAAATGCCACACAGTCTCTTTCAATCACAACCCTTCTTAGTTCTCAAAACAGTCTTCCCTCCAGGCTTAAGTTAGGCCCAGGCCCTCTCTCTTGAGGAACCATCCCTTCCTCTGAGGAAGCAGTCCATGGGACCCTCTCTCTGCAGTTTCCTCACTGCAAAAGCCTCTTCCCTGCAGCTTCCTACTGCCATTTACCCTGGGAACTCCTGAGTCAAGCCAGGTATGGCTCATCCTGTAAGCAGGGCTGTCTTAGCTCCAGCTTTCCAGTCCAAGAACAAGCCACCATGTTACATGTATCCTATACAGAAAAATATGTTCTTAAGGTCTTGGAGTTAATGCAGGTCACCAGGAGGTGATATACCTCTGTAGTGTTCCTTCCAGGCAGGTGGCAACAGACACATATCTTCCTGTCTGGTGAGTTGTATATTGTATGCCTATTTGCATACTGAGCCACAGGCTAAATAAGAGACTGTGAAATCTACAAGAGAGGAAGTCTACAAGATGAAACAAACAGCAGGGGTTGTGTATTTATGAATAAAAACAAAAAATGGGACTGGTATATGTTGGAATGTAAGGAAACACACTGAATACTTCACCTAGGATGTAACCTGATAGGTGCCTGTCTCATGAAAGAAGGAGCACAGCCAAATTTGGCTGTAAAGTGCTGCAGGGATTTTGAGTGAGCATTGCTCAACAAGACATGAGAGTATCGAGTTATTAAGTCTAGTTCTAGAATGTGTGTTATAATTTTATTTTATATGTAACAATTTGTTTCCAATACTTCTACTTGCTATCACTTATGGGAAATCATCATCGAGCAGGTATGTTTCAAGTGGGGTCCTGCAGGGACAGGTTCTTGTCCCTACACTGTTTAACATTTCTATTAATGACTTGGTGGACAACATAAAATCATCAATGATAAAGTTTGCAGCGGTAAAAAATGAAAATGACAGATCACTGTTTTAGAGTGATCTGGATTTCTTGATAAACTGGGCTCAAGCAAACAATATGCATTTTAATATGGCTAAATGTAAATGTATACATTTAGCGGGGGAAATGTAGGCCAGGGGTTGGGCAAACTATGACTACCCCACCTAGGGTGACCAGACAGCAAGTGTGAAAAATTGGGATGGGGGTGGGGGGTAATAGAAGCCTATATAAGAAAAAGACCCAAAAATTGGGAGTGTCCCTATAAAATCGGGACATCTGGTCACTCTAACCCCACCCAAGATGACTGCTGGAAACAACTAAGACTGAACAGGGGGAAAGAACTGGCCCAGGCTAAAAGGGCATCTGGCATGTGAAGAAGCTTATTAGAACCACATTTAGGGTGAGAGCTCACATGTAACCAATTTCTTTAGTGTATTAAACTTAATTTGTGTGTTCTGTTTTATTTTCTTAGTAATCTGCCTTGTTCTGTCAGCTACCTCCTTAACTATTTAAAATACGTCTGTTATAGTTAATAAATTTATTTCTGGTTTATAATACAACTCAGTTTATGTGATTTTTAATGTGGGGGGGAAGGTGTGAGAAATTGTGCATACCCTCTTTCACATTGAGGGAAGAGGTGAATTTCATATAATTTTGGATTTGTACTCCAAGGAGGGGCATCTGGTTACTGTGGCAATCCCCTTAAACTGAGCCTTCCCAGAGTGGATCTCTGTGCAGCTGGGTGTGGCCCTGCCTGTGTGCTTGGCTGGGGAGCTTAACTCAGCAAGGCCAGGTAAAGGGGACCCAGGCTGGGAGAATAGTCTGACTCAGTGGCGTCCCTCCCAGCACACCAGGTGACACACTCAGGGTGTCCCAAATAGTCACTTTGGTATAAAACTAGGAAGCTGAGACCAGTGAGGGCTGCAGTGTGGAAGTGTGTAGTTACTCTCAAGCTTCAGACCTGTTCTACATTAGGAAATTAGGATGGTCGAGGTTGTGTGTGTGTGTGTGTGTGTGTGTGTGTGTGTGTGTGAGAGAGAGAGAGAAATCCACACCCCTGAGCAATGCAATTAAATTGACGTAACCCTCAGCGCAGATGGTGCTGGGTTGACCAGATAATTCTCCCATCAACCTAGCTACTGCCTCTCAGAGAGGTGGATTACGAACACTGATGGGAGAACCCCTCCTGTCGGTCTAGGTAGTGCTTTCACTGAAATGTTACAACTGCACTGCTGCAGCATTTTAAGTTTAGATGAGTCCTTAGAGAGGTAAAGGAGGAAACCAGGGGGAGAATAGAAACCCTGGATCCTGGCTCTGAGGGAAGAGTGTACCCAGAGGAGAGTGGAGAAAGAGTCTGATAGAGGCAACGTAGGAGCAGCCCAGAGAAACAATAACCAGATTTGGGACAGTGCAGACCTTGGCTGCTGGTTGTAGGATCCCTGGGATGGAACTTGGACTAGGGGATGGGCCTGGGTTCCCCTTCTAGCCACTAGGGAAGTAGAGTAAACCTGGCAGTGTAGCAGAAGACTGCCTTGCACAGTTGAACAGTGGGACTTTGGTACCCTGGAAGGGAAGGACTATAGTGACCAAACTGGAAGGCCAAACCATTAAGAGAGAGCACCCTGAGTTGCAGAGAGAGAGAGAGAGAGAGAGAGGCAGCAGGATGTTCAAATAGGTGGCAGAAGGGGGCATTAGACCTGGAAAGAGCTGCCAAGAGGAGGCCCCCTAGCAGTGAGTGGACCCATTACACTACATTAGACTACATCAGACGTGGGCAAACTACGGCCCGCGGGCCACATCAGGTCCGCGGGACCGTCCTGCCTGGCTCCTAAGCTCCCAGCCAGGGAGCCTAGTCCCCGGCCCCTCTCTCGCTGTCCCCACAGCCACACTGCCATGTGGGCCACACTCTGGCCCACTGCTCCCGCTGGGCAGCATGGCTGGCTCTGGCTGGGTGTTGCGGCTGCGAGCTGCTGCTGCTGGTAAGGGGGTGAGGAGCGGGGGGGGTTGGGTAAGGGAGCAGGGGGTCTTGGGGGGGCAGTCAGGGAGGAGGGGGCAGTTGGATGGGGTGGAGGTTCTGGGGGGGCGGTCAGGGGATGGGGAACAGGGACGGTTGGGAGTGGGAGTCCCAGGGGGCCTCTCGGGGCGGGGATGTGAATAGGGGTAAGGAGGGGAGTCAGGGGACAGGGAGCAGGGGGGTTGGATAAGGGGGTGAAAGCCTCTTAGCAAGCTTTTTTCAGATATGCACAGGGATGAGTTAGATGAACGTGTCCAGAGGTGGTAGGGTAGCAACCTTTCCCCTGACTGTAGATGGTAAAAACATTCCACTTCTACTGTTATAGCACAGTGAAAAATAAAATTCATGCCCCTTTGTAGAAATAAATATAAAACATGTAGGATATATTATTTCTTGATCAGTGGCAACTACTAAATCTTAAAAGCTCCTAATGTATTATTTCTGTATGACACACCATACACAGATTTATTATAACAATGTCATTGCTGTGAATCCTACGGTAACACATCACAATGTTTAAGAAAAATAACTTTGACTTCAGTGGTGGCAGGATTTCTCACAAAGGGTCTTTTAAAAGGGTATCATTATTTGAAGTTTTGGGAAAGTAATTTTCATTAGTATAGCTCCCCCCTCCCCCTCCCTCAGAGTAGTGATGGCTGCTATAATCAGTCTGGGGTTTGGGAGGGTTTGTGCTAGTGGTGTTGAAGAAGAAGAAAAATCAGTTTTGAACCAAAGATCCAGCCTACATTAGAGGACACTGTGTATTATCCCTATTTTGTTTGTTTTACAAATGAGTAGCCCAGTTGTATAAAGGTTAAGTGACTTGCACAAGATCCCACAGGAAGTCAGTGGAAGAGCTGGTAATACTGGTAGAACCGAAGTCTCCTGATTCCCAGAGCTTGCATCACCACAAAACCATTCTTTCTACAATAAAATAGAGACTCTGACAGCCCATGGTCATTAAAGACCACTTGAGACTTTTGCATGTGTACTGCTGTTAATCCTGGTGTACTGTTCAAATCTCAGAGGGCCGGTCATGCCCGGAGAGCTGTGGGTGGGTGGGATCTCTGTCCCATGGGACCCCTAAGCCCTGCACTGAAGGAGGTTAGCAGTCTGTGCAGTACTATTTTTCTTTTCCTTTCATGGGGCCCTATAGAAGGTGCTTCTTGGGACTGGGATCCACCCGAGGTAAGTAGGCAGGGAACCACACTGTGCCCTCTGTCTCCCGCAGATTCCCCTTAGTTCATTCCATGTTCATGGGAATGTTTTTGCTTGGTCATTTATAGGCTGTTTTCTAAAATGTCTCTATGGTAATTCTCACAGACTGCTTTTATGTCTGTTGACAAGGCAATAAACTGCTGGCTTCTTTGATAGTGAAGATAGTAACCCACAGTTGTTAATGCCTGAACATTTCTGGTAATTCTGTGTAATGTCCTTTCTACTTATGAATGATGACAAGGAAGATCTGAAAGCCAGATCTGGGGAGTGGAAGGGGAGAGGAGGAAGTAGTTTGACCAGTTGGAAACACAGCTGCAGAAGCCTGTATTCTTAGCTCTCTGCTTGCCCTGTTTGCTGCCTCCTGTAGTCTATGTGCTGTAGGGTCAAGAGACTCCAGTGGTAGCCAGGTATACTCCAGTTTCCAGGGCCTGGAGCAACTTCAGTTACCCAGAAGTGGTAATGAACTTTGTAGTTCATCATGCACAGAACACACTGTCTACAACGTGGGTGATTTCTGTGGTCATATTGGTGGGTCTAAGACACATTAGCTTTTAATGACCAGCACCTCTGCTCATCAGTAAAGATTCTGTGACACTCTTTTCCAAGAGTCTCCTGCCTAAATTCTAGTGCAGGTATTTACATTCTGGCCACTCAATTCCCTCTGCAATTTCAGAAAAGCACCTGTTTCACAATCTGAAGCACCATAGATATAAACTGGTCGTTGTTTCCTGGAAAAGACTATCATTAATATATTGGTTTTTCTAGCTCTTTAAAAGAGCAGAAATTACTGGTGCTCCTGAGAGGCGGCATACGAAGAACTTTGGAGACTGAAGTCCACGAGATAGGTAACTGCAGTGCAAGTTTTGTCATACTACCTCATCAACGGGCCTGAACTCTGACTGAGGAACCACTATTAGGACTGCGAGGGGTGCATTCTCTCTCTAATGCCATTTAGTCCTTTACCTCTCAAATGAAGATACCAACAATTTGCCATGGTGTAAGTTTGTGATATGGAAACTGCTCTACGGAGGGGACCTACTCATTTCACATAGTTCACTAATAGCAATCATGAAGAAGTGACTGTTAGGACTAACTTAGAACCTAACTAGACATGGAAGGCACCATATCCAATTATTAAGCGACCAGCTCCACCCCATCCACATCTCACTTTATTGTTCTCTTTTGAAATGACAAAGCAAGTTATTTGGAGACAGGCTGAATTATTATATTTTTAAAACTTAGATGGCATAGCTTGCATTGCTTTCCTGAAGAATTAACATCTTGGTCCAAATCCATCCCTGAAGTAACTGCATTGACTTTGATGGAGTTTTATCAGGAATAAATATAGCCCATAGTCATCACAAAGGTTACAGCTTTTTCCAGCCTCATGAGTCAAGCACACAAGTTCTCTCTCTTTAAAATATATATTTTAAAAGAGCCAGTGGAAAGTTAAAGTATTTTTCCTGTTAAACACTAATGAGAGAAAAACAGAAATAGAAGGTTTGCCCAGGAAACTGCAATTGGCTCGGTTGAGTTTTCCAGACTCAAGAAGGATGTGTCAAATTGTTTTAAATTCCAAAACCTACACTTTGATTGCTGAACAAAGAAAAAATATTAGGGTTGGCCAAATGGAGGCATTAAAAGTGACTCATTGTCAAGTCTTCATGGTGAGCTGTAGTTTGTTCTTGATAGCACTAATTAGGAATTCTATCATTCTGGAGGTAAGTTAAAGACTGCTAGGTTAAATTAATGTTGGTGTAACATCATTGACTTCAGTAGAGTTACACCAGGGCTGCATTTGACCCGCTTGCCTTGTCTAGACTTGTTTTCCCCATTACAATATTCCTCTGGTGCACCTCCTATGGATGCTAGCAATGGTGGAATGATTAATTCTGACTGGCAGGTGATGTTGTAACAAACATGCTGAGCGGAGTTAGGCAACAAAGTTGTTAAAATACTGGTGGCTAGTTTACTTCATGTTCTCACCATTACTAACACAAGTGGAACTAGTGGTAGCAACGGTGTGGAAATCTCAGGAAAAGAAGTCTAGGCTAGACGCTCTGAAGCAGAGGGGAAGGTGGGCAGGTAGTGTGAATACACAGGAGTGACTCTTGAAGAATGACAGTTACTGACATGGTCCTGGTGAAGTACCAAAGGATCCTGGACAAAAAGAAGGTTTACCACTCTAAACTATTTGCAGGAAAATACTAAGCTAGTAGAAGGAAAAAGTCTAGCTTGAGGGTGGAAGAGGTAACTTCTGTTCAATCTCTGCAATGGTGATGAAGGACCTGAGGCAGTTAGGGGTGTGCTTTCTTATAAAGAACAGAGTAATGATACCACCCTGTGTGAAATCTCATACACAGCTCATCAAACTGTGATTTTCAAGGCAGTTCCACAACTTGATACCAGGGGCACCTTATCCCACCAGTGGGAATGCACAAAGGCCCCCTAAGATGAACTGCATGTTAACTTCAATGGAATTCATAGCTGCTGTGAAACTGAAAACAGAATTTGAACTAAGGAGCCTATTAGAGAAAGTGATGGAAGTGGTGCAGTTAGTGAAGGAATAGCATCAGTATGATCTTTGCTCTACTCTGGTCTGAAACTACTGGGCTCAGATTCTAGCCCACATTGTGGCACCTATGCACCGGTGCAAATTAGCCACAAAGCAGATTTAGCTGGCTACCTAAATTCTGTAGAGATTCCCCCGCCCCCTTTAATCTTTCAGTTATAGTAATCTGTGTTGTTAGTTATAACAATAACAGTGAAAGACATTCAGTCAGAGGTATGATATTAAATGTTATGGTGTCCTTTTGTATTTGTGTAGTTAAATGTTCAGAAATTACACTTAAACATGTCAGAATCCCTGATAGCTAATAATATTGACTGAATTATGTTCTACATAAATTCCTGTGGCTAGCTATGTACTTTTATGGTGCATCATCACCATATTGTCTGAGTGTCTCCAAGTATTTATGGATTCATGGATTAAAGTGGTACATTTTACATATGAGGAGGTTGAGACTCCGAATAATTGTGATTTGCCTATGGCACACAAGAAGTCTGTGGCAGAGCTGGGAAATTAATCCATCTCCTTAGTTACAGTCCAGAGCCTCAACTCCAAGGCTATTCTTCCTTTTGAGAGCCAAGAACTTCTGACTTCTTCTCATAGAGCTAACTCTGTGGCTGCAGGAAAGTCACTATACTGCCTTGCATGCAGGGCCGGTGCAACCTATTAGGCGACCTAGGCGGTTGCCTAGGGTGCTAGGATTTGGGGGGCGGCATTTTCTTCTGCAGCGACCGTGGCGGCCAGCTCTTTGGCTGCCCCGGTCGCCGCCGGCATTTAGGCGGAGGGAGCTGGGGCAGGGGGGCGTGGGGAGGGCCGCCTGCAGCAAGTAAGGGGGCGGGGGCGGCACGCAGAGGAACTCCCCGCCTCAGCTCATCTCTGCCCCGCCTCCTCCCCGAGCACGCTGTGGCTGCTTCACTTCTCCGGCCTCCCAGGCTTGCAGCACCTAAGATGATTGGCGCTGCAAGCCTGGGAGGCGGGAGAAGTGAAGTGGCGATGGTGTGCTCGGGGTGGAGGCGGAGCTCGGGTGTGGGGAGGTGCCTCAGGGTGGAGGGGGGTGGGGAGCTGCCGAAAGGGGGGCACCTCAGGGCGGAGGGGGGGAGCTACTGCAGGGGGGTGCCTCAGGGCGGAGGGGGGGAGCTACCGTGGGGGGGGCTCAGGGCGGGGGCTTGGGAATGGGGAGGGCACAAGGTGGAAGTTTCGCCTAGGGCACGAAGCATCCTTGCACCGGCCCTGCTTGCATGGCTTCCCACATGCAAATTGGGCATACATGTACTAATCTACCTCAAAAGGGCATTGTGAGGATTAATTAGTAAAGGTTTATAAAGCACTTTGAAGATTAAAAACTTTATAAGTGCTAGGTATTGTATGGGAAAGGTGTTTCCATTGGTTCAATTTAGATTTGCATAATCATAGGACCTGGATAATTAAAATTAGCACATATATTTGTACTCATTGTCCGAAAGGCTTTCATTCTGCTTTATGATTTGTGGAAACAGTATGGATACTTTTGGCTGTCATGTTCAAATTCAAGTGCAAAACAGCATGCAACTAATTTTGAATCTTTTAATGACTCAAACCTCCAAATCCTATTACAGATTCATGCATTTCACACACTTACATAAACTTCAATGAGCGAGCAATATTTAGTAAAGAGTTGTGACAGACACATGAAGACACAAAGGCTGAGGCACCCGCATACATGAAAAATCTCCCTATAAAATTTAATTCAAAGCTTTTCTCTTCTACATTTGAAGTCTGACAGAAAGCTAGTGAGAATGCTAGAAGAAACTGATACAATTTTTTAATGATGGTTTGTTCTAAAGGAAGGATCAGTGGATCTGATTCATACAGTCATCAAATTGTGTAATTATTCATTTCAGTTAGCATGACAGACTCTGGGCTTTCAGCCAAACTTATGGGGCGAGTCTACCTATGCGCACACACATGGATGGAAGTTCACACATACAGAATCTCTCTCTCTTTCTCTCTATATAGATAGATTAGATAGCCACCCCTCTCTCTCTCTCGCTCTTTATAGTTTGTTTGGCCCATGGGTCCAATACTGCAAATAATCACACGTGTAAGTCTTTACAGGATCAGACCCCATGCCTGCCTTTTAAAAGCAGTGCTGCTTAGCAACCGGTTTTGTTTTGTTTTGTTTTTTTCCTGTAAAACTGGAAGCCTTACAAATTGTAAACAAATATTTTGGTCTGTTAGGAGGTCTGAGTTAAATTAAGTGAGGTCTCCTACCCCAACATTATACACCCTTTTTTTCAACATGGTAAAAATTTCCATCCAGGGTTTGGGGGAGGAGAGGATGCAGAAATACAGGACACAGCATTTAAAATGGGAATCTCTCTCTTTTTAAATAAAGGAAGTAAACACTGACTCACAGGAAGATTTAAACCACCATGGAAAAAGACATCCTGAAAGGATAAAAATAAATTCATTTGAAATTTTTAAGATGATGTATACTGTTTTAAAGTGAAAATATTTTCATTTTATTCCAGGAAAAATGGTTACAGCACATATCCTTGCATTCCACACTGTGTTTCAAGGGGAAAAAATAGGATAGGGTAGGTAATGTGACATTCTAACTTTCAAAGATTTTTAATCATGTTCTGCTAGACATTTTCATGCAATCAAATGTCATTCATCTTTCCAGACTGGCTGCATAAGCTTGACAAAGGGAGGTGGTGTGTCTAGTGATTTCAGCAAGGGCCTGAGACTCAGTACTCCTGGGTTCTATTATTGATTTGTCTATGGGCAAGTCCTTTAGAGCCAAATTTCCAAAGGTATTTTGGCACCTAATGATGTAGTAAGTACCTAGTGGGATTTTTCAAAAGTGGCTAAGCAGGTTAGGTGCCTAAGTCCCATGGAATGTAGGACTTGTAAAAAGCCCACTAGGCATTTATCAGCATCTTTAGGTGCCCAAATACTTTTGAAAATCAGGCCCTTTAAAGTCTGAATGCCTAAGTTTTCTCTTCTCTAAAATGGGAATAATAATCATACTGTTTGTTGCCCCTTTTCTCAAATGGAGAAAGCTTCCAGGGCCTTGCAGGTCAGTTCCAATTGCAAGAGAAATAAGTGATGCCACGTCATGTAATTTCTTAGTGTTATTTATTTACAAAATGTACACAAATTCTGATTACTTGAACAGAGGGGGTCAAACTGCACATGGATAACCCCCTCATACAGAAACTTTGGCTAAGTCCCTGTCTTTTCCCTCATGGTAAGTCTAGACTACAATTACAAGGAGTGCTTGTGGCTCGACTAGATGTTCCTGGAGCAGTAAAGCCACAATAGCGGGTTCTTCAGCAGGGGGGTTGTACAAGTCCACCCTGAACCCTGGGAAATTACGCACAGGGCTAACCTGTGCTGAACCAGTCTGAGCTCAGTTTAAATTTAGCTAGCTTAGTTCCTGGGAGTAGTGAAGCTGCAGCAGCACATGATCCGATACACGCAGGCGACCCCTGCACCTGCCGCCCTGTGGAGAGCCTTTGAAGGGTTTGTTCACATACATCAGAATGCAAGATTGACCCGACCTAGCAGCATTATCATATAGACTTTGTCTTTAGCCAGGCAACCTGGTGGCTCCAGGACATAGCAAAGCAGACCCCTCCTGGGCCGCAGATGGAATGGGAGTTGGTCCATCCCCTCCCATTGGCTGGAATGCCACACCAGCCTCTTACCATTTTGTTTGTAAAATGTCTCTCTAATATTGTGTGGGACAGGGTGGGTGAGGTAATATCTTTTATTGGACCAACTTCTGTTAGTGAAAGAGACAAGCTTTTGAGCTTACACAGAGCTGCTGCTTCTACAATATTAGCTATCAGACAAATATAGGCTAATTTGGCTAAAAAAATTAAATTCCTTTCTCACACATTGATGCTGCACTTTGGGGCAAGCAGTGCTCACTGGTTAGATCATGGGAGAGCAGAGTTCCTCCAGAGAAAGAAACTTGGCTGACCTGGCAGTTAGAGTAGTTAATGTTTTTGGTGGGAAGGGACCTCAGACAAATTTGAAAAGACTTTTTAGAAATCTTTGATTAATTTCTAGTGGATGGAGACAAAGATGTTACTCTCCTTTTCCCTCTCTGCCCCCCTTCCTTCCTTTCTTTCCTTCCCTTTCTATTCTTTTAGTTTTTTGTTATTTTTTATCCCTTTATTTCTGGGGAAAATGTAAATAAAAATATAAATTTAAAAACTGCAGGATTGGGACCATAAGATACTAAGCAAAAGATAGCTGCATTGATTCTTGCGACACTGGTAACAGGAAAAAATAGAGGATGCTGTTTGTTAAATGAACGAACAAAAGGTGTCAGGGAAAGATTTTATGTTTGAGCATCTAAAATGGCTAAAACATATTAACAATTACTTTAAAATATGTAGCCAATGTTCCATTAAAACAAAAGATGGTTGAAAACATTTAGAAAGTGTAAAGTTAAAGTTATCTTTTAATTTGTGTTAAGATTAAAGTGACACTTTGTATGTTTAATATTCTTTTGGTATGGGATTTTAAACCTCAGACACTTAACATTTTGACACTCGAGGCTGCCTTTGTATAAGCTGATGTTGCCATGATCACTAATCCTAGAAGAGCTTGTGGTAGGGAAATAATATTATCTGAACTGGAGAGGAAAAGTGGTATTTTATGTATAGATGACATTTGCATTGGTTAGAGCCATGATAAATGTATTTTTTTAACACAAGCAGATGTTATAATGTTTAGTGACTTTTTTCTGGAAAAGATTTTATATTGTGTGTAAGAAATCTATCTTTCTCTTATATAGTCTTAGTCACAAAATGATGTATTCAGCTTCAGTAATGTTACTTTGCAGCATTAGTGCCGATTATTTTTAAAAGGAATCAAGTCATTATTAGGATTACATATTTGGTGGAGTCTGATTAGAGATTGACAGCTACCATGGATTTGTAAGGGGCCAGGGAGAACGTTAATGAAATTCATGGAGCTCTTCAGTACAACTGTATCTAACAGAAGAATGAAGCAATAAATACGGAACATATTCAAAAACATTTTATAAGGTTGAATACTGCTAATGATTATTAGCTAAAATACCAAGCATCAGATCATATCCCCTTAAAAATCCCACAGAAAGAGACGTTTAGAAATCTGCATTTATTGGGCACTTTTGTCAGTGAGGCTGAGCCTGAGCAGAAGTGTCTACAGCAGGGCTCTGTGAAGGCAGGGGAATGGATGGGGTCTCCTTGTAAACACCCCCCCCCTTCATGCCCTTGAGGACTTTCCAGGACAAGATAATACTGCCTCTGGGCACAGGCATGATTGGCAAGAGAAAATCTTTGGAGAATTAAAGGAGTTTGTCACAGTGGAACCTGTACTGAACTACTGTAACTGATCCATGTCATGTGACTGGGACCAGGTAAAAGTCAGTCTTTATCAGTATTCCCATGTGTCATAACTCTGTTGCGATGGATAGCTCAGTGTATTGTTTGTGCTTAAAGACAGCTCTGTAGGTTGAATATAATTAAGATATTAAAAGTCTATGAGCCAATTACAATCTGAAAGCAATCAGGCATGCCTCTTTTGTTCCAAACATAGAGAGATGTAAGATCTTGTGCCACTACTTTCTGATAATACACAGATGGTGAGAAACAAGAAAATCGTATAAAGCTTTTTTTGTAAATCAGATTGGCAGGACTACTATCTGCAGAGTGGATTACTGACAGGAACTGAGAACAGATGGCTGTGACAGCCAAACTCAGTGTGGTAGGAAAAAAATTGAAGGGAGACAGTCTCCTTCATAAGAGTACATTATTCAGGAAAAAGGCTAAAAATCACATAGATTTTTGTGCTATTATTTCTTCTAGCACCAGCTTATCCTAGACCAGGAGTACCCAACCTATGTCCCAAGGGCCATACACGGCCCACCAGAGCATTTCATAAGGCCTGCGGCCTGCTTCAACACAATATACTAATGGCCGATTCATTAGTGTTTTGTCATCATGTTTACATCATTTTAGTTTACATAAGTATGTAAATAGACAATACTGTACATAGAAACAATCTATCTAAATACATACGAAATGAACTGAACTTAAAATATAAATCTGTTTGGCCCACACAAGGTTGTCCTTATGTAACGCTGACAGACCCTGGTAATCGACAGGCAGGATCAAACTGGGGATCTCTGGAGCTTAGTGCATGAGCCTCTACTGCATGAGCTAAAAGTCAACTGGCTTTTAGCTAAGTCTGTAGAGCAGACTCATTTATCTCTCTCTCCAATGGGACAGAAAACCACACCCTGGAGGTATGTGGGTTACACTTAGATTTATGTGCCTCTCCTATGTAATAAAGTTGGGCACCAGTGTCCTAGACAGTAGTACAGGCTTTGTTATTTAAGTTCTGGGCCAAATCCTGCATATTTTACATGACTATCCCAGTGAAGTCAAGGGGACTACTCCTGGGCTAGATTCTGATAACCCTTAACCTAAATGATTACACTACTATGCAAGTAATTCCTGTGAAATAAATGGGCCTATGTAGGTGCTTTGCTAGATTGGGTCAGAATGCTCAGTACATTGTAGGATTGAGCCTATAGTGCCTTTCACCTGACATACCATAAAAAGAGCTTATGAGCCCTGCATCCCTTCTGAGAGCTAAATAAATATTATCAGTCTCATTTTATGGATGTTGAAGTAGAGGCACACATGTTAAGTGACTTGGCAAGTCAGCTATTTCCAGAGCTGGGAAGAGAGAACCTAGTGAATTTTTACACCCAATCCCCTGCTCTAATCACTAAACCACACCCCCAACATAAAATGTTATGTTTATTATGTATCTGCAAAATAAAAAAGAATAAAAATAAACAATAAAATAAAAAACTCATTAAAAACCAATTAGTTTCTTTGAATTGCAAAACGAACCCTGATCCTATTAGGTACAGCATATGCCAGAAGAGTAAATGTTCAAAACATTGCCCATTTCACAGAATCACAGAATCTCAGGGTTGGAAGGGACCTCAGGAGATCATCTAGTCCAAACCCCCGCTCAAAGCAGGACCAATCCCCAGACACTTTGTAAGCCTATGTTTCTTGATGTCCAAAACGGTTTAACAATTGGCAAGAACCATGCTGTGTTGTCAGTGTCTCAATTGTATCGGCAAGATACTGTATATGCAGAGTCAGTTACATATTTAAATACGTCAAGGTTGGGTTGTTTTTGTTTTTTTGGCCATTTACTAGACTTCCATTGTGGAGCTACAGAAAGTGAAATTTGTTTAATTTTATACCAAATATATGGACAAAATTAACTTTACATAGGGTGACCAGACAGCAAGTGTGAAAAATTGGGACAGGGGGTGGGGGGTAATAGGAGCCGATATAAGAAAAAGACCCAAAAATCGGGACTGTCCCTAACTTTACACTTTCCAGACAACTTGCATTTCGGAGTGAGGTGCTGGAACGAAGCTCCCCTTGTTAAATTCTGCCTCCAAATGCATAAGTATGCAATGGGAGTGAGGGGACTCTGAGCCTTCTCTCATACATAATGTGAGAACAGTCACAACACAGCTTAGAGTTTGTGAAATGCTTGAAGATGAAAGGCACTGTAAAAATGTCATTATTCCTCTATTATAATGGGCTCTGCATGTACATTCCTCAAGAGGATAACATACTCCCTTGCTCGCATTCCTTTCATCTCCATACAAATGTTTTTCATTTCTTTACAGTCCATCAGTGAGGGTAGCAATTTAATTGTTTCTTCTCTGGTGAGTTAATTTTGTTTGACATTAACATCTTTTCTCTAGGTGTGTGGGTGGGGAAGAGGGATTTAGTTCAATAATATCTGAGAACTAAATTTTTATTTTTATGTGAAAATAGGTGGCACAGACAGAGTGATGCATTAAAGTAGGAACATAACATTTTAATTCTTATGAGTAGTGTCCTCTGGAAAGGAATAACTCACTTGTTTGGTTATTTAAAACAACAGGCAATTAAATTGCCGACACTGGGATTTGATCAACTCTGTTGTTGTTTAGACAGTTACCAGTTTTTTGTCTGAAAGACTTTCACAGGAATAGATTTAGAAACAGTGGATACAATCACTTTTATAAACTGCAGTGATCACCTTCCTGTCACAGAATTTTCAGTCAACAAAGTTTATGAAATGGGAGGGCCTGAGCCCTGGAGTGGAAGATAGGATTAGAATATGAGATTTCCGAACTCTGACACTGTCTCCCTTTGTGGCCTTTTGCAAATCATTTAGGGCCACATCCCCCAGTCAACTGACAGAATTAAGTGGCTAGAGCTAGCTGGAGGAGAGTTCCTGTTGCAGAGAGGCACACCAGGGCTTTGTGCCAGATGCACCTGATCCCAGCATAAGGGGAAGAAGTGTAGCATAGGTGGAGCAAAACACCCCCCCCACACACACACACAAATTACAGCAGGCTCCACGCTGCTCTAGCATTTGCTGGGACCAGGCTTCCAAGGATCAGGGAGCCATAACTAGCTCCTTGCTGCTGCCACTCTCCACTACATGCAGTGTATACTAAGATGTAGCAGATCATTAGGGCCTTAGCACTATTTCTCAATTGTCTCATGTACAAAATGGGGTAATGATATTTTTACTAGAGTTGCCATGGAGCATAACTGTATAGTGCTTTGAAAATGAGAAACACTTTATACTGTAATGGCTCAAACCAAAGCCTGTGATGTCAGTGGAATGACTCTGTCTTCATTGGGCTATATAGATCAGGCCTTAAATACTTAGTTTTACTGGGATTGAGAATTCTGTGAAAATTATTATCTGCTTCACTGCTGCTCAATATGCTAGATATATTGGGCAAATTGCATCTGTGTTGGCCCAGGTATCAAGTGTGTCATGATATTTTGTATTAGGATTTAAAGAAAAAGTTAGAACAAATATGTTTACTCAGTGTAACTCAAGTCACAAGGTAATGTTTCTTTCTTTTCTTTCTCTTTTACTTAATAGTCCTGAGGAATTGCTCGGCAGTGCAGTGGGAGGCCAATACACTTTTTCCACTTGCAGAGGCTGGTCAAATTTAGTCACCAATAAAACTTACAGTAAGCCTTATAACCCAACTGTTGATTTGGCAACTTCATGTTCTTTCCTGGTAGCTAACACTCAGATGTTCCTATTTTTAAATGTGATTTCCCCAAAACTCCAGATTTCTGAATAAAACTGCTCTTTTATGTGCGCATATGAGGGTACTTTAAGCTTTAACAGACTCCACTTCAGGAGTTCACTGATCATGATTATTAATCACGTTTTAAGCCATAGCCTACAGTAAAGTCATAATTGAGTAAGTGAACATGGTTACAGTATAGTTGTCCCATTTGCAATGGGGACCATCGCCTAACTATGTCTCCATTACTGGGTTAATACCCTTGACAAGGAATTGACATAGGAATTTGTGACAAGTATGCCAGTTTTGGTGGTGGTTTTTGGGATGGGGAACTGGAGTGAGCTAATACTCATTTTGTGTGCACCAAATGTAACAACTTCACTCTGGCCTGCACTGTACGTAGACTGGCAGCCCGGATGATTTCATAGCTCATTACTGATAGCCTGAAGTATCCAGTCACATAATGGCAGATAGAATGGTCCAAGATTCTCAGCTGATGCACTGGACTCATCCATGGAGGCTTCAGAGAACCAGTGGGAGTGGGAAGCAGGCACCGCTCTCTTCTCCAGTGCACTGTGTCCAGGCCACAAAAAAAGGGCTTATGGATCTCTGTGGAAGTTGCTATTGCTAGGGTTTCTCAGGGAACTCTATATTTCTAGGTGCCATAGTGTTTATAGACCTTCAAGGCTATAGCACTTCCATTAAACAGGCCATCTTCATATGTTAGTGGTTGATGATCGTGCATTGGACAAGGTTAAAAACCTCACTCATATGCATAGTAGCTTAAAGAGTTCCACCAGGAACATCCTTATGCAAAGAATGTATCAGGTTCACAGGTAAGGAAGGTGCTAAGAAAACAAAGTTAAAGGAACGGCACAACTGAAATAAAAGATTTAAAAAATGCAAATAAGAAGGAAGAACATGAGAAATACTAAACTAAACTCAGGAAGTTGTTTACAAATGCAATAAAATCCCTGTTATCCAAGACAAGCACACAAAGCAAAAGAGCTAACATATTACCTGAATTAGGAAATGTCCATCATGTATATATATCACTTAAATAAAAATCTCAGGCCTGATTCTGAGAACACTTACGTTGTTGTAAAACTTATACAATTCCACTGACTTCAGTAGAGTTACTTCTGATTTATACCTGATTGTCTTCTAAAATTTGAACCCCTGTTTATCTAAAGAAATTCCATGTCCTCTGTTCCCCCAGTCCTCAGCCAGGGGTCTGGGGCCTTCTGGGGTGGGGGGTGGGGGTGTTTGAGCAGGTTTCAGGGCATCTGCCAACCAGAGCTGGTGTTAGACTTGCTGGAGCCCAGGTCAGAAAGCTGAAGCCCCCAGCCCCGAACCCTGCCATCCAGGACTAAAGCCGAAGCCTGAGTAACTTAACTTCACGGGGTCCCCTCTGGTGTAGGGCTCTGGGCAGTTGCCCTGCTTGTTACCCCCTAATGCCAGCCCTGGCTTTTATATGCAGAAAAACAGTTGTGGCATAGGTGGGCCATGGAGTTTTTATAGTATGTTAGGCGGAGTGAGGGGCTCAGAAAATAAAAGGTTGAGAACCCTCTTCCATTCAATAAACAGAGTCCTACTCTTTTATGGTATGATCCAGTACCAAGTGAGGTCAGTGAAATAGATCTCACTTAATTCAATAGGAATAGGATTAGGCCTTTACTGTATAAACAAAACTAAACTGCAAATCAAAATATGTTCCTTGCAAAAGTCCCAGAGTGCTGTATGCTTTGAGGTTGTTTAAAAGCTGCAGCCAACATTAAACTTTTAATTTTTTTCTTTGAAAACTAAAACACTGCAGTGACCAGGCCTCAGCTAGACTATGGTTATTGGGAGGAGAGGCAAAGACAAACCAATAAAATGGAGATAACCTTAAATTTTAAACTTTATAAAGGAAAAAAAACAGAAATTTGGCAGGAATAAAAAATAATAGAATAATATAAAGAAACATCAAATACTGGCTTAGAAAAATAATAAACTGAAAATTACCATCACAATAAAAGACATATTTTCAAAAACACATTGTGTCACACTAAGAGGGAATCAACTCTTCTTTTCTCAGGCTGAAAAGGCCAGCTTCACCCTTCCTGTCCCACTTTCACCTTTCTCCAACTTGCGATGCTCCTTTGCTTTGATGCTGTGATGATGGCAACCCTTTCTAGTAGGTCCACCTGCGAATAACAGCTCCTCACCTGTTCCCAGGCACTGAAACTGTATTCCCTCTGTCAGTGTCCCAACAGTCACTCCCCCTGGTCTTATGCTTTGTGGCTGGGCTCCTTGCACACTGCCCTTCACAGTCCAGCTTCGTCAACAAATTCCCTTTTTACCCCAGGCAGTCTCTTTTCACCTCCTCCTTCTCTATCCACTTTTCAGTTGCCCCCTATAGGCACATTGTGAGCCCCCTCCCGAGCTCGAGCTGCCCTTTTGTTGGCTGTCTTTCTCCCCAGGACAGCATTCTATCCTGGTGCCCCACAGCTGCAGCAGGTGCTAGTGTCAGGGCCAGGGTCACTACGCTTTTCATATTTTCATAGATTTTAAGTTGGAAATGGATTTCACAGTGAAGGAGCCTGTTTCTGAGTTATTTCTGGAACATTTAAAAAAGTTGAATGCACCACATGGAGGATAGTTAAAAGCAAGTTACAAATATTGGCTGGACTATAATAACTCAAGACTTTACAAACAGCTCTTTAAGATCAATAGGAAGTGTTATCTGTAAATTGCAAGTGAATATTTTCTAAATGTACTTGCATTAGATAATTCAAGTTCTAACACGCATATCTACTTGGTATCCTGGGTGGCTTCAGAATCAGTGAAGCAAAAATAATTAATTGGAGAAGCTCAAAACCAAGAAAGTTAAGGTTTATCCAAGTTTTAAAGGAGGACTTGGTAGATTCTGCATCACTGTAGGGGGTGATGACAATTATTCAGGACACTAAGGGTATGTCTACACTACGAAATTAGGTCGATTTTATAGAAGTCGATCTTTATAAATCGAGTTTACACAATCGATTGTGTATGTCCCCACTAAGCGCATTAAGTCGGTAGAGTGCATCCTCAGTACCATGGCTAGCATCGACTCTCTGAGCGGTGCACTGTGGGCAGCTAGCCCATAGTTCCTGCAGTCTCCACTGCCCATTGGAATTCTGGGTTAAGCTTCCAATGCCTGATGGGGCAAAAACATTGTCGCGGGTGGTTTTGGGTATATGTTGTCAGTCTCCTCTCCCTCCCTCTTCCGTCCTTGAAAACAACTGCAGACAATCATTTTGCGCCTTTTTTCCTGGGTTACCCATGCAGACGCCATAGCACAGCAAGCATGGAGCCCACTCAGGTCACTGCTGCTGTTGTGAGCATTGTAAACACCTCACACATTATACTGCAGTATGTGCAGAACCTGTCTAAGAGACGGCAACACAAGGATGATTGTGAGGAGGACCTGGACACAGACATTCCTGAAAGCACGGGATTTGGCAATTGGGACATCATGGTGGCAGTGGTGCTGGTTGATACAGTGAAACACTGATTCTGGGCCCGGCAAACAAGCAGAGACTGGTGGGACCGCATAGTGTTGCAGGTAGGGATGATTCCAAATTGCTGCAAAACTTTCTCATGAGTAAGGCTATTTTCCTGGAACTCTGTGAGTTGCTTTCCCCCACCCTGAAGCGCAGGAATTCCAAGATGAGAGCTGCCCTGACAGTTGAGAAGTGAGTGGCGATAGCCCTGTGGAAGCTTGCAATGCCTGACTGCTACCGGTCAGTCGGGAATCAATTTGGAGTGGGCAAATCCACTGTGGGGACTGTTGTGATTCAAGTAGCCAATGCAGTCACTGACGTTCTGCTATCAAGGATAGTGACTCTGGGAAATGTGCAGGTCATAGTGGATGGCTTTGCTGCAATGGGTTTCCCTAACTGTGGTGCGGCAATAGGGATATGCGTTCCGTCTATCTTGGCACTGGACCACCTTGCCAACCAGTATGTAAACCGCAAGGGGTACTTCTCAATGGTGCTGCAAGCACTGGTGGATCACAGGGGATGTTTCACTGACATCAGTGTGGGATGGCCGGGAAAGGTGCATGACACTCGCATCTTTAGGAACTCGGGGCTGTTTGAACAGCTGCAAGAAGGGACTTACTTCCTATACCAGAAAATTACTGTGAGGAATGTTGAAATGCCAATAGTTATCCTTGGAGACCCAGCCTACTCCTTGCTCATGAAGCTATGCATAGGCAGCCTGGACAGTAGTAAGGAGCAGTTCAACAATAAGCTGAGCAAGTGCAGAATGGTGGTAGAATGTGCCTTTGGACATTTAAAAGCTCGCTGGCGCTGTTTGCTGACTAGGTTAGACCTCAGCGCAACCAATATTCCCATTGTTATTGCTGCTTGCTGTGTGCTCCATAATATCTGTGAGAGTCAGGGGGAGATGTTTATGCCGGGATGGGAGGTTGAGGCAAATCGCCTGGCGACTCTTTCACAGTGAATCAAGCAATTCATAGCAGACAGCACATGTGTTTTAGGTACAAGGTTGCATTTTGCCTTTTATATTGAGCTCCTGCCTGTATGGTAACACATCACACACGGCTGGGCAACAGAATTTGGTTTCCAGGCAGCCATGGTAAGCCAAAGGATACATGGAATTGGCTTCTAATGCCTTCATAACATGTGGGAATGGTTTCAAACTGCAGTGCCCTTCTTTCCCATAGTAAGCAATGCCAGTTGGGTTTGCCATTTAAAAGAAGGAGCTGTGGTTTTTGGGTGGATGTACAGCACGCCCCTCCCCACACCGCACCACATGGCTATTCTCTGGGATGATTCCTTCCCCCCACCGGATGGCTATTCTCAGGGATGATACCTTTTAGCCAAGCGCAAACAGCACAGCATGACCGGGGTCCTTTTACAGTTCCCTTACAAAAATTCCCCTATTTCAACCAAGTGACCATGAATGAGCTCACTCTCCTGAGGCTAACACAGAAAGATATAGACCGAATGTTGCTTGAATGCGACCAAAATCCAGGACCATTCGCTGCCATGCTATGTGCTGCAATGATTCCAGACTACTTACTACTGGCTTGGCATGGGAAAGTGTCCTACCATGGAGGACCAAATAAGGCAACACTCCCCACAAACATTTTGCAAAGGCTTTCAGAGTACCTCCAGAAGAGCTTAATGGAGATGTCCCTGGTGGATTCCTGTTCCATCCCCAGACACATTAATAGATTTTTCCAGTAGCTGTACTGGCCATGAATGCATCCCAAGTCTTCAGGGCAAATCAAACATTAAACACTACTGCTTTTAAACCAGGTACTGTAGGTACAAATGAGCACTCACCAGAGGTACCTTCCCTGCCTTCAGGGTCTGGGAACCCACCTTGGGAGGGTATTGGCTCCAGGGTGATGAAAAGGTCCTGGCTGCCAGGGAGAACGGATTCACTACTTGCCTGCTGCGCATTCTCCTCCTCCTTCTCTTCCTCATCCACAAAATCCTCCTCCCTGTTGTGTGAGACTTCCCCCCTTTAGGTGTCCACGGACAATTGTGGGGTACTGGTAGGGTCCCCCCCTAGAATGCCATGCAGCTGATCATAGAAGCGGCATGTATGGGGCTCTGACCCAGAGTGACCGTTTGCCTCCTTTGTCTTTTGGTAGGCTTGCCTGTGCTCCTTAACTTTCACGCGGCACGGCTGTGTGTCCCTGTTGTAGCCTCTGTCCATCATGCCCTGTGCGATTTTGGCATATATATTAGAATTTCTTCTTTTTGTTCGGAGTTCTGCCTGCACAGATTCTTCTCCCCATACAGCAATCAGATCCAGTGTCTCCTGTTTGCTCCATGCTGGAGCTTGTTTGCGATTCTGGGTGGACTGCATGGTCACCTGTGCTGCTAAGCTCACCACACTAACCAAACAGGAAATGAAATTCAAAATTTCCTGAGGTTTTTCCTGTGTACCTGGCTAGTGCATCAGAGTTGAAAGTGCTGTCCAGAGCAGTCATATTGGAGCACTCTGGGATAGCTTCTGGAGGCCAATAACGTCAAATTGTGTCTGCACTACCCCAAATTCGACCCAGCAAGGTCGATTTTAGCACTACTCCCCTCGCTGGGGAGGAGTACAGAAATTGATTTTAAGACCCCTTTAGATCGACGGAATTGGGTTGGTTGTGTAGACGCATTCATTACAAAATTGACCTAACCCGGCTAAATTTGACCTAACCCCCTAGTGTAGACCAGGGCTTAATTTAAAAATGTTTGTTTCCAAGGAACTAACAGTATGTAAACATTTGAAAGTACCACTAGCCTCCTGGGACCAACCTATTAATTACAAACTGCAAATTTAACTAGTGCATAGGTATGAAAAATTAGAAGAGTGAATATACAGAAATATTTTCTGAAAGAAGATGCCTAGCTCAAAAGGATTTTTTAAAGAGATTGTAACTGACCCAAATCCCCATCTGAAATAAATCATGGTAGCTCTGTTGACTTCAATGAAGTGATGTAGACTGACCCTAGCTGAGGATCTCACCCTTTTACTAGAGGGCAGCTCTCCAATCTGAATTATGGAATGAGATCTCACAGGGTGGTCTGTACTCGTTTTAGGCCAGACCTGCTTTTCATCTATAGATATATTTTATTGTGACAGAGTTTTACTGGGATATAAAGTGAAATAACCAACATAGAGATAGAGCAGCATTTGGATCTTCACAGTAAGTAGGTTGACATGTAGCACATGACATTTCATGTTCATTAATACAGAATAATAAAGGGTTCTAAAATATTTAGCACACTCCACACAAAAAACAATTGGAGGAAGACCTGAAAGTGCCAGATGTCAAGGTGGATATTGGATTATAACCTACAGTGGAGATTACAGTGGTTAAGGCCTAGTATTTTAGCCATGCTAAAGCTGCTTTACACTGGTAGGCCAGTGTGCACCTGGTGGATCCAGGTAGCAAAATATCCTTCCTGCCTTGCTACAGGCTGATTGACCTACCTCATCCCTCCAATTTAGGGGACATGACCATAGAGTCTCTACTCCCCAGCTGCCCAAAAAGGCCATTTGAGGCAGCTGGCATTGTGGAGCAAACCTGATGCTGCTCTACTTTTTCAGCAAGGACTGGACTAGTGTCTGGATGGTCCCAGGACAGCAAGGAAATAAAGGTAGCTTAAATCAACCTTTGCCTCCTGCTTCCATCCCTGCACTGAGTTGCACAGAGTACTTCTTGAACAAAGCCAAAGATCCTGTGCTATATTTTTAAATGAAAAAATAACAAGGCAAGATGTGCAGTATATATTTGATGCAAAAAAATAATTCATTTATGCAACATAAAGGTTCAGATTTTAAACAAAGAGGCCAGATAACACTGTGTTCTATATCCTTGCACTTAGGAATTTTAATTCTTGGAGCTTTTTGTTACAAGATCACACATACTAACTGGACAATGAGTCAAATTTTTGGCAGATATGGTGTTTATTCTAAATATTCTCTAATAAAATTTATACCTGAAGAGAAACATTTTAACTTGGAAAGGAGCAGTGAGTCATTATCTAGAAACATAACTTTCTCAAATGTTTAAGAAATGATGTAGATGATACAGCAGAGCAAAAGGATCCGGATGAAGTTTAAAAGAGAGAAATATTAGTAAATGGTATATAGTCACAGGATACATAAGTCCTGAAGTAAAGCGTAGCGATTTATTTTCAGGCATTGATCCTGTGATAGTGTTTATGAAGATGGCTTCATTCCATTTATACTAAATGACTGTAGACGTAATCATTTTATCTGGTGGATTTTGGTGTATTGGGAAGACTTGTACCCCCTGATAAATATAGTCTATTTGCATTTCTGTAGGTATATGTTTGTTCAGTCTGTGTTACTATATTTTACATGATTAATTCCAGTTAAGTGTTCTGTGTCCCCTCTCATCCATGAACCTATAATTCTTGTCATCTCACCAGGGCCATTTTTTGGAGGTATTTCTGTATTCTGACATTAAAAATGTCAAGCCATGTTATCCTGGTTTAACAAATTCAGAGTTATCACAGTTACAACATGAAATCAAGACAATTTGACAATTCAGAAATCTGATTAGCCAACAATTATTCTATTTTGTATAGCCATGATCAAAACTAAATAGAAAATTTTATTACCAGAAATATAAAATAAGCTAAATCGGGAAAGGTTTTTCCAGAGTTTTGTCTGTGCAGTTGCAACCAGTATCACAAAACAATTTTGCATGACTATTTGGGTTTATAGGGAAACAAGATGTAATTGGGATAACCCAAACTTGGTTAAACTAGGATAATATAGTCTGGAATTTACATCGTCACGGGACACAGAAGGGTGCATTAAAAAACAAGATAGATTAAGCAGACTGGCTTTATGGATGAAGGGCCATGCTATTTCTAAAGAAAGAGGAAAGAAAAAAAAACAGCAGACTTAGAGTCCATCACATAAAATACAGCAAATCAGTTTGAACAGTGTTGATGCAGACAAAAGCCCTAAGGAAATGTAAAAGCAAAGTTTATGGAAGACTTCCATTACTTTGACCGGCAAAGCAGTGCTTAATTATCAAGGATGGGATTTCTGCCTTGAAGTCAGATACCAGGTTAAGTATTTTTAACCTGAAATATCTGTGGGCATGCATTTGCAAAAAGCAATACTATGGATTTATTCAACAATAAAATCAAATAGCGGTGACTATTTGGTTCAAGGGATCGATTCTTTTTGCCCATTATTTTCTCCACAGGTCACCAGTTCATATCTGACTCAGGTTTGCAATTGCTAGAAACTGTTACAATCTGAAGGCTGTTTGGTGGCCTGCATTAAGTGAACGGGTGGTCTAAGTCCAGCTCCTGATGGGCAGATGGCCATAGCAATAGTGTAACTGGCACCCTTGTTAACAGTCTCAGCAAAGAGTTCAAGGACCGAATGGGTTTAAAGACTCAATTCTTCCCCCTTAATAGAGGCCCATTCTCATCAATGTTGAGGCAAACTGACAGGTTCATGTAGTGAAGCTTGCTTGGTTGCTGCCTGTGCTATCTCTCTTTTGTGTATAAAAAGAGAATATTTCAGTTTACAGGGCTATTAATCTGATACCATTAAGAAACACAAACCTTAAAAAAATAAAAACAAGAGAAACTGGAAAAGGGTTAAAGAAGAATTAAGATGTGGAAAATATATTGTAGGAGGCATTTTAGGAACTTGAAAAGACACAAATTATATGTATCATTATAAATCATAACACCCACTACTGTGGCTTGGCAGAAGCATATGCAAACATGCCATCGAAAATAAACAAAGTAAAAAAGAATAAAAGAGTAAGAAAATCTGTCTGAATAATGAAGGGATTAGATTAATGTAGATATATGGTCTAACAAGAACACTCTGTGGCTCCAAAAAGAGATTTAAAAACAGACTCCCTCCCCTACTCCCCTTTCTTATATGCAGAGAGTGAAGTTGCAAGTGGTAATGAAGAATGCAGACCACATTGCAAGGCCTGTTGTTCATTTTTATTCCACTGACATGTTTTCAGGGAAGGGAACATCTTGCACTTCCCTGGTTGGCTCTAGTTCAGCATCTGTGACATGTTTTAAGGTGCCCTTCTTAAAACAACCAGAGATCATAGTGATTTGAAAGTTAAATTACTGAAATGAAAGTCTGTAATATTTTAGAGTCAGAAAACTACCACTGGAAAATACAGGCTATGTTCCGTTCCAGGGAAAGATTACTGTTCTGTAATCTGGGCATTCTTTTAACAGTTGATTTTATAGGTGGTACTGACTGTACTAAAGTAAGTAGCAAAATACACCAGCAGCAGAAGTAAAAAGTGGGAGTTGAACAGCAAAATATTATATGAAGTAAGAGTCATTTTACATACTTAGTACACAAATGCTAAAGGAAAGTTCAAGTGTGGCCGCATCAGCCCTGACATTCATTAACTTCAAGATCCAATTTAGCACAGCCATCCGTGGGCCAAATTCTGTGTTGTTTTACTTCCTTTGCAACTCTGTTGATTTCAGTATATGGGATGAGAGTCATTACAGCTGTCTACAAAGGTGAGATGTAATGATTTCAGGCTTTAGAGTGATATTGAGGAAACAGAAGAAAAAATAAATAGCAAATGCAGAAAGAAAGAATAGCCATAAAAATTGTTAAGGTTAGAGCCACAATGGACCTCAGTTCTTGGGTCTGCTTTGATTGCTTTGACTAAAGCTACCTTCACTCATGCTCCAGTCCTATGCTGAGCATAGCTCAGCCAGCCAAGGGTATCTTGGCCAATATATACTACTTAGCAATATAACCTGAGATAAGAGATACTTTTCTGATAGTTTTAAAAGCAAGATTCCTACATTCAGAGTGTGTACTTCTTAATTTAACCTCCTTGGGGGAAAATAGAATTACTCAATAAAATAATTTTAAGTCCTATGATGTTGTATTACTAGACAAATGTAAATCTGAAAGGGGTAAAGTATGAGGCAAAAACATAAGGAAGCCGACAGGGGACTGCATGATTCAGATGACTGGTAATAGGATATGTAAATCCCACACGACAAGGAGTTAACAGGAGCCCTAGAGCTCAATTAGTTCAATGTGCATAATTAACTTTGTGCACCTTGAGAGCTGTCAGACTCAATTCCTTATCAGACTCAGCTGGAGAGGAGTTGGGGCTTCATAAAGGAAGAAGAGACCTAGCAGAAAAGGGGTCTAGAGTTCCTGCTGTCTGGCAAGATAATAATAGGGACACCAGAGGAGTAACACTATCCCTGTGTGGGCACTAAGGTAGGGTCTAGGCCCCAAGCAGGTAGCCTTGGGGGTGAATGTTCTGGAAGAGGAACTGGGGGGAACCCAGAGGGACTATAAATTCAAGCCTGGAATAGACAGAAGTGACTTAAGTTGTTTTTTGTTTGGGTTTTTGTGGGGGGGAGGGAGGTTCTGCAGGGGGGAACCCTGGAGGAACCTGGGAACCTGCTCCTCTGAGGTAAGAGTGAGATTGAAGAGGTGCCCAGGAGGCATGGAAGATGTGGTAGTGATCAGTATTGTGTTTGACACATTAATATCTCAGAAGGGAAGGGGTGAGACTACGGTGACCTGGCTGGAGGTCTGAGTCACCAGAAGAGCTAGATCATAACCGCACCTGAACAGCTGCCAGAAGGAGGTGACTGGGGTGAAGGTCTTCCAATGCTATGTCCAAATATGAGATATGTCAACAGGGGAAAGCAGCAAAGAATCCTGTGGCACCTTATAGACTAACAGACGTTTTGCAGCATGAGCTTTCGTGGGTGAATGCCCACTTCGTCGGATGCAACAGGGGAGTCACTCTTCTACAAGAATACAGAGTCGTTCAGCAATAGATCACTGATTTAAATCCACGCCACGTTGTAGTGACCCAGAATTGTTACTGCTTGTGAGGCTAGTGATTGATTTGGCCTAAACATTTTTAAATAGAAATTCTATAAATTAAATATAATTAATATTAGGGTTGCTATAGTACTATAGACATTAATTTCAATTGTCCAATTCACTGATTGAACTAAAATGAATTAACATGATTAAATCAGTCTGTAGATAGTAATATCAATTTAAGAAACTGATATTTAAGTTGGAACACATGAACATTTTTTATGTATTTCTAATTTTATCTTGTTTTCATAACCAGATTGTTTTTAACTAAGTGGAGTAGTTGCTATATTTCTAATAAAAATCATTAGATACAGTGTGGAGAGATCATCTTAGTGCTATTGTTTTCCTAGTGAGGGGAAAAGGCTTATTGATTTGTAGTATGGTGACTAGTTATATAGAGTGACAATACTGTAGTAGCATTCTGGGAGAAGAGGAGGCCATGAAATGTAGGCCATTTCAGCCCATTCATCCATTAAGGAGACATAACATTCTGCTTTGTCAACTGTTTTACTGGACATCCAAGAAGACTCAAAGAATGCCCAGGAAAAGCACTTTGATCTATGACCTCTTTGAAGTTCAGTATGTGTTGCAACCCAAGGCTTCTCAGGAAAAAGGAGACTCGGAAGCAGGAAGTGAAATTTAAAAAAAATCACATTTCTTTTGAAACCAGTAAAGAGTCCTGTGGCACCTTATAGACTAACAGACGTTTTGGAGAATGAGCTTTCATGGGTGAATACCCACTTCGTCGGATGCAGTGTCCATGCATCCGACGAAGTGGGTATTCACCCACGAAAGCTCATGCTCCAAAATGTCTGTTAGTCTATAAGGTGCCACAGGACTCTTTACTGCTTTTACAGATCCAGACTAACACGGCTACCCCTCTGATACTTTTGAAACCAGTGTCTCTTGTTTTTCTTGGAAAAGTAAAGGATGTTCTTTTGTGCTATAGTCATGTAGGAGATACATTCTGAAGTCTAGCACGGTTAGACTACACGAGTGATTCTCAAACTTTTGTACTGGTGACCCCTTTCACATAGCAAGCCTCTGAGTGTGACCCCCACTTAAATATATAAAAAAGGTGTTTTTAATTTATAACACCATTATAAATGCTGGATGCAAAGTGGGGTTCTTCTTTGAGAGGTTGTTCATGTCCATTCAAAGTAGGTGTGCGCGTGCTGCGTGCAGGCCAGCTGGAAGATTTTCCCCTAGCAGCACCCGTAGGGTCGGCCCTGGCACCCCCCTGGAGTGGCACCACTACGGCACCCTATAAAGGGGCCCGCCGACCCTCCACCCCCTCAGTTCCTTCTTACCGCCGGTGATGGCTAGCTGGAACTTCGCTTGCTGACAGCAAGTTTAGCAGTGTCCATAAACCTTGTGTTTATAGTTCGTGTATATAGTTAGTCTATCTAGATTAGTTGCACATAGTTCTTTGCTGTTGGGGGTTCCCCCCCACCTACTCGTCACCCGCGCTGGGGCATGTCCGGGTCTCCTGGGTTTAAACTCTGCAAGGACTGTGGAAAGTTCATGCCAAAGAGTGACCCGCACTCTGCTTGTCTGCGGTGCCTCAGGGAGAGCCACCAAAGAGACCAGTGCACTATTTGCAGGGGCTTCCGTCCCAGAACTCTCAAAGACAGAGCACAAAGACTTAGAGTTCTTCTGATGGAGGCTGTCTTGCGGCCACCTTCAGACCCAGAGCCGGCCGACGCGGTGCCCAGCACGTCATCGTTGGTGCGGAGTGCCCTGGCACCGGCATCAGGACTTAGGGCCCAGCCCAAATCCTCTAAAACCTGGCACCGGAGGGAGTCGGGTCATAAGAAGTCGGCCTCAGTGCAGCACCGCTCACCCTCCCCAGTGGCCGCTAAGAAGAAGAGGTCGGTGAGGAAGCGATCGCCCCGCTAGGACCTCCACAGGCCGACGCAGTCCGCTGGTACAAGTGGACAGGCTGGGCTACAGCCCCTGGCTGCTCTGTCGACTCCCACACCGGAGAGAGGGCGGTCAAGTCCGGAGCGACCATGATCCCTGGGCCTTAGCGGAGACGTGCGTCCCCCCTCGACGCCGGAGGCATCCGAGGCAGCCTCAGACCAGCTGAGACTCCCGGTGCCGGCCTCCCCGCATCGTGGCAGGGAGTTGCCGACCATAGCTCGTCCCCCAGTACAGTCTAGGGGCAAGCCAGCCATGCTGTCACCTCCCTCTCCGTCCCACGCCACCTGGGCGGCACCGGACCAGAGAGACAGCTCCCCGTCTCCGTGCCGCTCCCCGGCGACGACGGGTGCTGCTCCTCCTAGGTCCTCTTATTCAGAGACCTCAGACTTAGAGGCAGACTCCTATCGCTCCAGCCGGTCGCGGAGCAGGAGGTCGACTTCGGGAGTGAGCCACCAGCGGTACCCACCACAGTGGCAGCAGCAATGGCAATTGCCCTACCAGTGGCTGTTTTGGACCCCCTGGGCCTACCACCAGTCGGTGGGCCAGGCGTTTGGTCCTCGCTCCAGGTCGGCCTCGGTCTCCTCGGCATCGATGGCCCCGGCGTAGTTGCCTCCTCCACTGGCACCGTCGCCCGGCAGGGGTGTGCCACATCTAAGTTCAGCACACCCTAGCCAGCCATCGGCACTGGCGGTGACCACGGTTTGGGCTCAACCGATGCCGCCAGACACGCCAAGCCGTTCATTGGCGACCCCGGTACCGGCTGCGGTGCTGCATTTGGAACCGGCACCAGCCCTGCAACCTCGGTACCATGTGCCGCCAGACCCCGAAGGGCTGGAAGCGCCGGAGGATGGGCCGATCCAAGTGATTTCCTCCTCTTCTTCCCCAGATGAGGCGGTCGCGGGCACGGCCACGGCACCGGCCCTGGAAAACACTAGGATCCTTCAGCAACTGCTCAGGCGAGCGGCTCAGAGCGTCGCAATCCAGGCTGAGGAAATTGAGGTGGACGTAGATCCGGTAGTGGACATCCTGGCTCTATTGGGACCATCCAGGGTGGCCCTACCATTGATCAAGACCATAGAGGACACATCCCGCACCTTATGGCAAATGCCAGCCTCATTGGTGCCTACTGCCAAGAAAACAGAGAGGCGTTATTTTGTGCCCTCCAGGGGGCATGAGCATTTGTACACCCACCCTTCCCCGGACTCCCTGGTGGTAGACGTGGCCAACCAAAGGGAGCGTCAGGGGTTTCAAGGGTCGACGCCAAAGAACAGGGACGCCAAAAGGCTCGACCTCTTTGGTAGAAAGGTGTACTCCACGGCAGGCCTTCAACTATGAATAGCCAACCAACAGGCTGTCGTAAGCCAATATGGTCATAACACATGTTCGGCCATGTTGAAGTTTACTGAGCTCCTTCCCCAGGATTCGAGGGCAGAGTTTTTGGCCTTGGTGGAAGAGGGAAAGCTCATCTCCCGAGCCTCCCTTCAGGCTGCCCTAGATGCAGTGGACTCGGCCTCACGCTCCATGGCAACAGGCCTGGTCATGAGGCGGGGAGCCTGGCTCCAGGTCTCGGGCCTCCCCTATGAGGTCCAGCAGACTATCCAGGACCTCCCCTTCGAAGGGCAGATGCTGTTTTCGGACAAAACGGATAAGCATCTGCATAGTCTAAAGGACTCGAGGTCTACGCTTTGCTCGCTGGGCCTGCATACCCCGGCAACCCAACGTAGACAGTTTAGGCCGCAAGCGGCCCCGCGCCCTTACCAGCCTCAGAATCATCCAGAGGTTGGGCGCAGACGGGGCAGGAACGGCTGAAGGCGCCATCAACACCACCCCTCCGGCCAGGCATCCAGCCAACCGAGACCGTTGTCGGGGCCTAGGCCCCCTATTTGATGGTATGGTCGAGGACAGCCTACTGATCAGCACTCCAGATCCTTCTTTCCCTACCTTTGGGTCATGTCTGTCTCCCTTCTACCATGCCTGGTCCTGAATCACGTCGGACAGTTGGGTGCTTCACATGGTAGAGAGGAGATATTCTATCCAGTTCTCCTCCCTCCCACTCCTCCACATCCCTCTTCAGGGACTCCTTTCACGAGCAACTTCTAATTCAGGAAGTGCGGTCCCTCCTCACAGCGGGGTCGGTGGAGGAAGTTCCTCAGGAGCTCAGGGGCAGAGCTTCTACTCCCAGTATTTTCTAATACCAAAGGCAAAAGGGGGCCTCAGACCCATCTGGACTTGCGGCGGCTGAACAAGTTTGTGAAAAAGCTCAGGTTCCGCATGGTCTCCCTGTCTTCGATCATTCCCTCCTCGATCCAGGAGATTGGTATGCCGCCTTCGACTTAAAGGATGCATATTTCCATATTGCCATAATCCCCCGACACCGTCGGTACCTCAGATTTGTCGTGGCCGATGCCCATCTGCAGTTCACAGTGCTCCCATTTGGCCTGTCGGCGGCACCAAGGGTCTTCACGAAGTGCATGGCAGTCGTGGCGGCCTTTCTGCGCACGCGGGGTATCCTGGTATTCCCCTACTTGGACGATTGGCTTATAAAGGGCCGCTCCAAGGTGCTTTTCATCAGGCGGATCTTCCTCGAGCTCGGCCTCCTCTTAAACAAGGCCAAGTCCACCCTGTCTCCTACCCAAAGGATAGAATTTATAGGGGCGGTTCTGGACTCAGCACACGCCAGAGCGTATCTTCCGGAGTCCAGGTTCCGGTCCATGTCCAAAATCATTCTCGGTCTGCAACTCGCCCCGACCACCACAGCAAGAAACTGCCTCAAGCTGTTGGGCCACATGGCGGCGTGCACCTATGTGGTGAGCCATGCCAGACTCCGGCTTCGCCCACTACAATCCTGCTTGGCGACGGTATACCGCCCGGCCAGGGATCCCCTGGACTCAGCGGTGACTTTTCCCCAGGTGGTGCTGAGCTCTCTCCAATGGTGGCTCGACCCACTGAAAGTGTGCTTGGGTGTTCCCTTTGCCGCCCCTCAACCCTCTCTCTCCCTGGTGACGGATGCCTCGGATCGGGGATGGAGAGCGCACTTGGGGGATCTCAGGACACAGGGCTTGTGGTCGCAGGAGGACCTCAAGTTACATATCAACGTCAGGGAGCTGAGAGCTGTTCGCCTGGCTCGTCTTACCTTCCAATCCCACCTGGCTGGCAGATGTGTCTCAGTCTTCACGGACAACATGTCAGCGGTCTTCTATATCAACAAACAGGGGGGTGCACGCTCCTCTCCCCTGTGCAGGGAAGCCCTCGCGCCGTGGGACTTTTGCATTCAGAATGCTACCCACCTGATGGCATTCTACCTTCCAAGGGAACAGAATGGCCTGGCAGACGCCGTCAGCTGTTCTTTCCGGGTCCACGAGCGGTCCCTTCGTCGGGACGTAGTGCGCTCAATCTTCCGGCTCTGGGGTCGTCCCCAGTTAGATCTGTTTGCTTCAAAGGAAAACAGGAAGTGTCGGCGGTTTTGCTCCCTCCGGGGCCACAGCCCAGGGTCTCTGTCAGACGCCTTCCTCCTGTCGTGGAAGGAAGGGCTGCTCTCTGCCTTTCCTCCAATTCCCTTGATACACAGGATAATTCTCAAGATCCGCAGGGATCACGCCCATGTAATCCTGATAGCACCGGCGTGGCCGCGCCAACATTGGTACATGTTGCTCCTGCACATGTCCACCTGAGCGCCCTTGACGCTACCTCTGCTGCTGGACCTGATCATGCAGGACCAGGGCTGCCTCCACCCACCGAACTTGCAATCACTCCACCTCACAGCCTGGTTGCTCCATGGTTGAAGCCGGTGGAGATGCAATGCTCCCAACAGGTCAGGCAAGTGCTGCTCGGTAGCAGAAAACCTTCGACCGGGGCCACCTACCTGGCCAAATGGAAACGCTTCTCCATCTGGTCCAGTCAGCGAGGGCAGGAACCGTTGCGGGCCCCGATTCCCTTTATCTTAGACTATCTGCTCCACCTGAGACAGTTGGGCCTTTCCCTCTCCTCGGTTTGAGTTCACTTAGCGGCCATCTCGGCTTTCCACCTGGGAAAAGGGGGCACCTCGGTGTTTGCAAACCTGCTGGTTGGTCGTTTCCTTAAGGGTATGGACAGCCTGTTTCCACATGTCAGTCAACCAGCTCCTACCTTGGACCTCAACCTGGTCCTCTCCGCCCTCACAGGACCTCCCTTCGAGCCCCTAGCTTCATGCTCTCTGCTGTACCTGTCATACAAGGTCGCTTTTCTTGTAGTGATCACTTCGGCAAGGAGGGTATCAGAGCTCAGGGCACTGACATCCGAACCCCCGTACACTGTCTTCTATAAGGACAAGGTCCAACTTAGACCTCACCCGGCTTTCCCCCCCAAGGTCGTCTCCCAATTCCACATGGGACAAGATATCTTCCTACCGGTGTTTTATCCAAAGCCACACTCTTCGGTAAGGAGCGGAGGCTGCATTTCCTGGATGTCCGCAGGGCCCTAGCCTTTTATGTTGAAAGGACAAAGCCGTTTAGATGGTCGACCCAGCTCTTCATCGCGGTGGCAGATAGAATGAAGGGGCTCCCGGTCTCCTCTCAGAGGATCTCTTTGTGGATCGCGGCCTGCATACGGGAATGCTATTGTATAGCTAGAGTCCCTATCCCTCTGATTACGGCCCACTCTACCAGAGCGCAGGCCTCCTCCGTGGCGTTCCTGGCTCAGATCCTGACTCAGGAGATTTGTAGAGCTGCCACATGGTCCTCCATCCACACGTTCACATCCCACTATGCCATCATGCACCAGGCTAGGGATGATGCCGCCTTCGGTCGCGCAGTGCTTCGGTCGGCAGTGACCTCCGACCCCACCTCCTACAGTTAGGCTTGTGAGTCACCTACTTTGAATGGACATGAACAACCACTCGAAGAAGAAAAAACGGTTACCCACCTTTTAGTAACTGTTGTTCTTTGAGATGTGTTGTTCATGTCCATTCCAATACCCACCCTCCTGCCCCTCTGTCGGAGTGCCGGCAAGAAGGAACTGAGGGGGTGGAGAGTCGGTGGGCCCCTTTATAGGGCGCTGTATTGGCACCACTCCAGGGGGCGCCAGGGCCAACTCTACGGGCGCTGCTAGGGGAAAATCTTCTGGCTGGCGTGCACGTGGCGTGCGCACACCTACTTTGAATGGACATGAACAACACATCTCGAAGAACAACAGTTACTAAAAGGTGGGTAACCGTTTTTTTGGAGTGGAGGCTGACAGCTTGTGACTCCCCATGTAATAATCTAGTGACCTCCTGAGGGGTCCTGACCCTCAGTTTGAGAACCCCTGGATTACACAGTATGTTGCTAGGCTGTTTGTGCAATTTCCTATTTGAACCTCTTTTGGGTAACTAGACTCAGAACAGTTATGCTTTTGGGTTTACATAGAACTTCTTGTCAGAGGACCTCCAAGTTCTACACTATAGTGGGCTAGAAGGTTATCTCAATTTTACTGCGAGGAGCTTATCAATTTACCCAACAGCAAAGAAATGGCAGAGCTGGGAATATTTAGATACACATTAAAAAAAGAGGGTAATTCAATGTTAGGCAAACACATTATTCACTTTTCCTAATTACCCCAAATGCTGTGCTTACTCAGATATGAAGGGTAAGTATTCATATCCTAAAAAGTGTCTATGATTTCTGCTTGCTAATACATTATTGTATGACTTTACATGTACCAAAGTTAATGACTAAACAGCCCTGCTAGAAAGACTGTGGATATCTGTAATACACAAACTCCTTTTCCGCTCCATGACTAGCCCAACAATGCCCTGGTTTCCGTATACTGTGAGCACTGTTCTCCAATCTACAACTGGCTTCTTTAACTTTGGGACTATTCCTATCAGGGACTCTCGGGGCTGCAATCTCTAAGCCCAGCTAGCTGCTTTGTTGAGATCTTCACATTTTGGGGCATGCCTAATCAGAGTTATTCCTGTGTATGCTGTGCATATCCAATTACTAATTTTTTGAGACTGAAATAGAATAACCAAACTAGGAAAGAGGTTAACAGATCTGCTGAACTTGTGAGGAACATGTTCTTAAAAGGAGACATGGTAGGCTCTGTAGGGAAGGGTCATACATTTGAGAGAGAGGCTTAGGATCTGAAGTGAGAACTTCTTCCTTTATCTGACCAACAAATCCTCTCCTGACCCTCTAATAAAGTTATTATTTGAACTGACTGAAAACTTCAACATTTGGATTCAGCTTGAGAAGAAGGTTGATGTTTAGGATCTGTTCCAAACTAGTTTGTTCATTGGAACTGAAGAAGTGAAGCAAGTTTTCATCATTAAACTAACATGGAAGTTGAGGAAATGCTTAGAGAACTACTGTAGGGTGAATGGAAATATATCCAACAACACAGTTGCCTTTGTGGCCAGGCCCTGGTTCCAGTACTCTGCAAGTCAGTGAAGCCTAGTCAAAGAAACTGAAAACCCTCTTCAAGAGTCTTTCCTAGTTCAATCCTCTCTGGGAAGGCTCAGCTTAAAGGGATTAACTAGCACCCTGTCAGGAGGAGAAAGGGACAATCCTCACAACTACTGAAATATGTATCTACCTCCTTTTCTCTGCAGGAAGTTCTGTCCCTATGCTGGTTTCCCTTCCTCCCAAAGGGAGGGCAGTGTGGTAAAGGCAGCTGTCTTCAGCTCTCCCTCCCAATCACTACACAAGGAGACCCTGCACTTCACTTTTTCTTTCCTAGCCAGAATCCAGGAGAAAAGAGAATAGCCCTTGCAAGGTCCCTCTCCCCTCACTCCTCCTAGCACAGTGTCTGAACAGAGTGGTGGCTGGCAGAATAAGGAATGTTCCATTCATTTTGCAGGCATAAGTAATCACAGAGAAGTTTGGCTGCCTCTGGGGACATGGACTCCTTTCAGATAAATTTATTCCCTTGTCCCTGTTCTCTTCACTATGCCATGTCTGATCACCCAGTGATGCAACTTCAGCACATCAACACTCATGACTACATATAAGCTGTAGTAGGGTGAGCTGCCCCTCCTATTTGAACTACTTTAACCACTGCCTGTGAATGCAATAGAAAAACTAAACAGATATAACAGTTCAAGCCAACATGCTGTGAAGTGCAGTGATAAAAATAGCTTACTGCCAGGATTATGAATCTCAAACATATGCAGTGCTATTTGATCTGTTTCTTTGGATTGCCTGTAGCTTTGCATAATATAGAATACATCTGGATTTAACTTGAATTAGAAATTGTAACCATACCACTACCAAATGTATACTTTAGGAGCTATATTCAATTAAAAATTGAATAAAAGAAAATTAGACCCTTATCCAGGTGGACCAGCCCAGATTCCTTGAAATACTGTCAACTGTGGGAGACAGGTTGATAAAAGATGTTGTCTTGAGTCATAGTACAAGTGATTGTGATAGCTTGTGGAATATTATAGTGTTAATATGCAGGTTTTTATGGGTTATCTTCAAGGGATAAGAACCATGCTCATGGCTTTAAGGGTGTCTACGGGATAATATACCATACCAACAGTTCTTTAAAAAAAATAGAAATCTAGTAATAAAGGAGAGATAAACTAAGATGGCTTTTATTGCTTTTAGTGAAAAATCCAATCCTATCACCATCTCCAGTTGTTCTGGTCCAATGTCTCACTTGTATTAAATACACCTAATACCACTGAGAACTAAAATTTCCGGTCTATCAGCACAGACCTGTGGTGTGTCCTGCAAGTATCATATCAAATATGTTCCAGAGCAGTGGATTCTCAGGTTTATTCACAACAGCTTGGCTAATGTTTGGTTTGCAGTGTGGGGAAAACTTGCTCTGTCAGTCCCTATGCTGTACCTGTTCTGTGGCTGTACAGGCAACTTCAGTCTCTGAGGCAAAGATGAAACTTTTCATCGATTGCAGAAGGTAGGTGAGGTAATAGTTTTTATTGGATCAACTTCTACTGGTAAAAGAGACAAACTACACTGAGATCTTCTTCAGGTCTGGGGTACCTTTCATTAGCACATAACACACACCAAAAAATGTAAAGGAAAACATAGTATTAATGAAAACCAAACTAACAGATGAAGCTTGCTGTACACCTATTCTCTTCTGAATGCCAGTATGAATTGCATAAAATCTCTCAAAAACAGAGTCCTGCAAAAATAGAGTCCACAGGGCTGGAATGATGCATTATGTATTCAAATAGTAAGCAAATACATACAAAATAAGGACCTCAGAATTCTTCTTTTTGTCTGTAGAAGACTGGAATCTATGCTGTAGGCTAAGACATGGATGGGCTGTTGTCATGAAAATAATGATAAGTAGGGAGAAACCAAAATATTGGAACAGAAGATAATCAAACATAATCTAGCATTCAGTTGTATCCCCTACTCTTCTCCCAGTGGGAATATGTGTCTGTTTAAAGTTTGAACTAAAAATACAGCGTGTGGGTTTTTTAAGATGGAGAGAAGGTTTAAAATAGACAGTGCTAGCGATATGAAACTTTTGCCATAACTAGTAGAATTAATGTCTATGGGGAACTTTACCCCACCCTGCCCTCACAACAAAAATAGTAATTGCATTATTTCCACAAACCAAAAGATACGCCAACACAACACAAACTGAGACACTTGTTCAAAAAGTCCATATGAAATAAGATGAATGGTATTTTGGCAGTAACACTAAATTGGGGGTCCCCTTGAGCTGCTGGGGGACCTAACCAATTGTTTAGCCTGTTCCTGCCTAGCACCCCTATTGCCAATCCCCCTTTCTCCCTCATGAAAAATGGGAGGAACCTCCATGTTCCTCCCTCTGGCTCTCCTGCATTGCCCTACCTGGGAAGGGGAAGAAGAAGAGATCTGCTGCAGTTGTCCTTCAGTGTGTGAAGGGGTGAAAGACCCCTGGACCTGCCCCTGCCCCCGCCCCCGCCCCCAGCCTGTGTGTGTGTGTGGGAAAGAACCTTTACAGCTGCAGGAGGAGTTATGGTGTGCTGGGGGGCAAGAGACAGATAGGTGAGGATGGGGGACAGCACTGATGGGTGGCTGGTAGTAAAATTGATGTGGGGCTGGGTCTAGTGTGAGGGAGGGAGACAACTTATTGATGAAGGGACACCCAACTGATGTGGGGCTGGGGAGTGCCTAATTAACTGATAGGTTGGGAGGGGGGCAGATATGGGTCAGGGGAGCAACGCATTAATGAATGAGACTGTTTGGGTGTTGGGAGAAGTTGAGTGTTCCCTGAACTATCAACAGCATGTTGTGCAAATTTGAGTAAATTGATTGGCCTGGGTCTTGTAACAAGAGCTACTGCAGTACAGGCTAAAATCACATTTACTATAAATTTGTGAGCACTGATAATACTGTAATTGTCACACACACTGGAGTATGCATAGGGAGTTAAAAAATCAGAAGGCAGACCAGAAAACAAACTATAACCCTTTTAAGGAGTTCTGACTCATGATTTTAACTATTGGGGTTGCAGTACTACTCGTGAAGCTGGGCCCAGCCCAGGTCTGACCTTAACAGGATGTTTCAACCTGTGACAACATGCTTAACTCTAAGCATGTGAATAATCACATTGACATAATTGGAACTACTTGGATATTTAAAATTAATCATGCTAAACTGAAGCAGGGCCTAGGTAAGTACACTGCATGCTTGTTCTCATTAACACCCGGCACTTGAACCGAGATGTTAAAAGGGAGGATAGTTGATTCCTGAATTTATGTAATCTTTATTTTGTATTGGAAAGCCTCAAAGGGCATGTGATAGAGTGGCTGCAGGACTTGGAGATTTTGCAGTTAAGATCTGATCCAAAGCCTATTGAAGTTAATGAAAGGCTCCCATTGACTTCAGTTGACTAGTTACTCCAGAGGGAATTCAGCGCCAAAAAATTAAAAAATTCTGCACATGCTATTTTAAAATTCTGCATACTTTATTTGTCAAAACAACACAATATAATCACACCAGTTTCAATTATTTTGGTAATTTATTTCAAAATACATGTTAGCAAGTATGTCTGTAACAATACAGATAAAAAAGATTCAGGAAATGTTTTTGACAAATAGATTCCTTACTAGGCATATTAAATACATAACTTTGGGTAATAATTCATTTAAACTACAATATAGGAACTTATTTCCTGCACCCCTCAGAAGCAGTGCAAAGGCTTGTGGGAGTCATGGATAGCGGAGGAGCTGAGGGAGAGTAAAATAATCCTGGGAGTGAACCTGAAAGCTTATCTGTGCGTGGGTGGGAGAAGTATGTGGAACAGTTTTTTTTTTTTGCTTTTTGGGGAGGATTGTTAGGGAGTTAGGGAGCCTCTCCCTGGCTGACTCTTAGCTTCTCCCGTTCAGTCAGGCATCCCCCATCCATGTCCCCATGTAGCCCTGCATCCCTCTCCACCCTGTCCCCATGTGGCCCTTTCCCCACCTCTAGCCCTTCTTAACTTCAGTCTATGTAACCCCCCAGCAGTCCCATGTCCCCCTGACTCTGTCTATCCCCCTACATATTCTATGCCTTCTCACCTGTCCCTGCGAGTAGGACTGTATGAAGAATGCAGCCTCTCGCCCTCCCTATTAGCTATGGCTGGCTGAGCTGCCTGCCTTCTGTTCTGACAGCACAGCAGCCACTGGTAGGCAAAAGGCATAACTTCAGTGCCTCTCTTGCAGAATGTATTTTCTGCAGAGAAAAAAAATCTGTGAGGGTCATGAATTCTGCACATGCACAGTGGTGCAGAATTCCCTCAGGAGTAGCTTTAGGATGGGATCTTTAGAACATTTGGACTAGTGTTTGACAGAAGTGCAGGGAAAAAACAGACAGTGAACACAGAGCACATAACCAACTTTTTGGTGCTATAAAAGTTGTTCTAGAGCATGTTCAAGAATATCTACATACAAATAAATAAGACTGGGATAGAATATTGTGTCAGTTTCTCTCTCCACAAGGATATAATTCACTTTTCAAGTTCAAATCTTCACTGACACTTCAGCGTACAGGAAAAAAAATGGCTGAGCTATAGGGTACATCTACATTGCAGTTAAAAACCTGTGGCTGGCCCATGTCAGCTGACTCAAGGTCATGGGGCTTGGGCTGCAGGGCTGTTTAACTACAGGGTAGACTTTTGGGCTTGGGCTGGAGCCTAGGTTCTAGGACCCTGCAAGGTGGGTGGGTCCCAGAACTGGGGCTGCAGCTCAAACCCAAAAGTCTACACTGCAGTTAAACAGTCTTGCAGCCCGAATCAGTTGGCACAGGTTAGCCATGGGTTTTTAATTGCAGTGTAGATGTACCTTGTGAGATCATGTGGGAAAGAGTGAGCAGTGAGACCTTTAAAATTCTAAAGAATTATTGAAACTATAAAACTTTTATTCTATGGGTTGGCCAACCTACAGCACAATTGCTGAACAGTTTTCATTAAACCTCTTGTAAAGTCTTTGGCCTTGTCTACACTACAAGACTATTTCGAATCAACTTAGTTCAAATTTGTGGATTCGACCTTATGAAGTCGAATTTGTGTATCCATACTAAATACACTAATTCGAATTTCTGAGTCCACATTCACGGGGCCAGCGTCGACTTTGGAAGCGGTGCACTGTGGGAAGCTATCCCACAGTTCCCGCAGTTCCCGCAGTCCCCGCTGCCCATTGGAATGCTGGGTAGAGCCCCCAATGCCTGCTGGGGGGAGAAATGTGTCGAGGGTGGTTTTGGGTAAGTGTCGTCATTGAACCGTCAATCACAACCTCCCTCCCTCCCTCCGTGAAAGTGCCTGCGGGCAATCTGTTCGTGTACTTTTCTGGTCAGTGACAGCGCGGACGCCACAGCACTGCAAGCACGGAGCCCGCTGCGATCATCGCCGTTTTCTCCTCCTCGCACTTTATCGTCCACGTCTTCCACAGTCAGCTGCTGAGAAATTGGGCTACTTTTCAATGGTGCTGCAAGCACTGGGGGACCATAGGGGATGTTTTACAAACATCAACGTCGGGTGGCCGGGCAAGGTTCATGATGCATGTGTTTTCAGGAACTGTGGGCTGCTCAGACGCCTGCAGGAAGGTAGTTTCTTCCCGGACCACGAAATAACTGTTGTGGATGTGCAGATGCCTATAGTCATCCTCGGGGACCCAGCCTGCCCGCTAATGCACTTGCTCATGAAGCCCTATACAGGCGCCTGGGACAGCGACAAGGAACTCTTCAAATACCAGCGAGCAGCGAGCAGCGTGACCTGTGACTGTTCAGTTTCTTTACAGAGAAGCTGAAGCTGCCCCTGTTTCTTTACCCAGTTACTGTTGACTCTCCTCTTCGGTTACATACCCCGTTCACCCCGTTACCCCCACTTCCAGCACACGTGTAAAAATAAAATACATGTCCCATTATTACTTAACAAAGGTTTCTTTATTCATGACTTTTCGTGAAAGGGTTGAAACTGGGACGCAGGCTGTGCTGGGTAGGGTGTGCGGTGATGTAAAGACCGCCTCTAAACTCAAGGAATGACAGGCTCCTGCTCCTAGAGCGGTCCGCAGTGCCGGAAGGCTTCTTTCAACGGAGCCTGCCATCCCTCTTTATGGAATTCTGTGTGCGGGCGGATATGTGACCTTGTGGTGGAGGAGGACGGATACAGATTCCTCAGCTGCGTGACTCAGCGGTCCAGGACAAGGACCGCTGTATAAGATCTGTAACCGCCCTCCCCCGCTGCAAAGTCACATCTCCCCCACCCACACAGATCCTGGAAACCACCTCCAAAAACCGACCAGGTTGCCTACTGACTGCACCGTGTGTGTGACCCGCTGCTGATCCTGCCCCCGTGTCTGTACCCTGGGAAAGGTGACTGTCCTATGCAATTAACCACCCCCTTCCCCACGCCCCCCATTCGAACACAGTCTTCTTTGAAAAAACATAACGGAAACAGTAATTAACAGCAAATCATTTTTATTAATTAAGTAGACAGTTAGGGGATGGGACTGGGATTGGGACTACTGTGAGTCTGGAAGTGAAGGACTTCGGCAAATGTACGGTATGAGAGCTTTTGGGTACTTGAGCACTGTGCTGTGGTGCAGTGACAGTATTCACGTCCCCGGCCGCCCCTCCTCCTGATTATTTTCGGTGAGGGGGGTATGGGACTTTGTGGCGGGGGAGGGCGGTTGCAGATACACTGCAGGGGGGCTTTGTCCTCCTGCGGTCCTGCAGAACATCCACAAGGCGCCTGAGCGTGTCCGTTTGCTCCCTCACTAGTCCAAGCATTGTTTCAGTCGCCTGCTTGTCTTCCTCACGCCACCTCTCCTCCCGTTCGCTGTGTGAGCGCTGGCCCAGAGAGACGGTCTCCCTCCACTGGCTCTGCTGGTCCGCCTCTGCTAGGTAGCAGCCCATACGTTCCTCGAACATCTTGTCCCTTGTCTTTTTCTTTCGCCGCCTAATCTTCGCCAGCCTCTGCGAGGGGGATGCTGTGGCAGGTCTGGAGACAGTGGAAGCTGTGAGATGGGAAACAGGGAGTGAATTCCTTGCAAAGATACATTTTTGCGAACAATTAACTGAGTCTAGGCTGTCTCTGTGAATTCTGGGTTGAGACCCCTGTGCCTGCTGGGGCAGAAATCATTTTCGCGGTGGATTCTGGGTAAATGTCGCCAGTCATTCCTTCCTCCGGGAAAGCAACGGCAGACAATCATTTCAAACCCGTTTTCCCAGAATTGCCCTGGCATACGCCATAGCGTGGCAACCATGGACACTGTTTTGCCTTTTGTGTATGTCACCGTATGTGTACTAGATGCCGCTGACAGAGGCGGGCCAGCAGCGCTACACAGCAGCATGCTTTTGCTTTTGCATGACAGCAGAGATGGTTACCAGCCATATTGTACCATCAACCATACCATAAATTGGTAATAAGATGGTAATAAGATGGGCATGGTTACCTGTCCTTTTGCACTGCCCCATTTGGGGCTGTCATAAGTGCCCCTGGCCGAGCAGCCAGGGGCGCAAAAGCAAAAATTGGGAATGACTCCCTGAGTCAATCCCTCCTTTTTGGTATCTAAAAATAGAATCAGTCCTGCCTAGATTATGGGCAAGTGTACTAGAGAACCACTGTATCATAGAACCAGAGAGCACAGCTGCTCTGTGTCCGATCCTGCATAAATTATGAGCTGTATGCTATTCACAGGGGGTGCTCCTGCAACAACACCACCTGTTCATTCCGTTCTTACCCCAGCCTTCCTGGGCTACCATACCATTGTCCCCCCACTTGTGTGATGAAGTAATAAAGAATGCAGGAATAAGACACAGTGACTTGTTTGTGAGAAATGAGTGGAAGGAAGCCTCCAGCTGCAATGATAGTCCAGGCAGGACATTAAGGAGTGTGGATGAAGGAGCCCATCATCCCTATGCTAGTCCAGGGGCAATCGAATCTTTTATTTACAATGAAGGGTGGGGCTGATGGAGCTCAGCCCCCTGTTGCAATGATGAGGACGGTTACCAGCCATATTGCACCATCTGCAATGAAAAATTAGGGACAGGCGCCCTTGATCGACCTTACTGATGCTAGTCGGCATGGTTACCAGCCCTTTTGCACTGCCCCATGTGCCAATAGGCTGATGATGAGGACGGATTTCCATCGTTTTGTACCATCAGCCATCCATAGCGTGGGGGAGCAAGGATGTTGGTGTTGAGTGCTGCACCATCGCGTCTATCTGCAGCATTCAGTAAAGATAGGGTGACATGTAAAAGAGTCAACAGAGGATTGTTTTCACTTCTGGTGGTGGGTGGGGTGTGTGCGCAAATTGCCGAACTATGCCCTGACCCACCGCAGACACTGTGTTTGACCCTAGAAGCATTTGGAGCTCATCCAAGAATGCAAATACTTTTCGGAGACAGCAGGAACTGTGGGATACCTTGCGTCCTCATTCCCCCCTCCCTCCATGAGCGTCCATTATATTCTTTGGCTTTCCGTTACGCTCGTCACGCAGCTGCATGCTGAGTCTGTGCTATGCCGTCTGTCCGTAGATTTTTTAAAAATACTTTGGACCAGGCGTAAAATTACAGTAATTACCCTAATTAGATGCAGGAGTCTCCGAGCGAGATCACCCTGAGGAGGGTCACTGAAGGAGATAGAGAGCGCATGCTGCGTGAAAGCTAGCACGAACCAGGGCCCGATACAGCCGTGCTCAGGGAGGCAGTGCTCCCTGAGTACCTCATGAAAGCCTTGCGCGGAAAACTGTGCTACCACGGAGCACCCAATAAGGCAGCTCTCCTCAGGAACCTCCTGCTGATGCTTTTCGATTAACGCAAGGAGAGCTTCGTGGAGATCTCCAAGGATGATTTCTGTTCTATCCCCATATCTAGAGAGACCTCCTTTTCACACAGTTAAGATTCCTGTTATATTAAGAATAAAAGTTAACATGGTTAAAGCACTTACTGACTGCTCCTTCCCCTGATTCAGGGTCCGGGTTAATGGCCGGGGAGGGTTGTTGGGGGATCTCCGTGACGGTGATGAATAGATCCTGGCTGTCGGGGAAACCAGCGTTGTAAGCGCTCTCGCCTGCCTCGTCTTCCACAAACCCTTCCTCATCTTCACCGTCCGCGAACATCACCGAGGAACTGGCCGTCGACACTGTCCCATCGTCAGAGTCCACGGTCACTGGTGGGGCAGTGGTGGCAGGCTCCGTAGCGTCCGTTTGCCGCTTTGATTTTTTGGTAGCCTTGTCTGGGGTCCTTGATTTTCACGCGGCGCTGCGTTGCATCCCGCCTGTATCCTCTGTCTCTCATGGCTTTGGAGACCTTCTCGTAGGTCTTCGCATTCCCTGTTTTGGAGCGCAGCTCCGAAAGCACAGACTCCTCGCCCCACACACCGATCAGATCGAAGAGTTCCCAGTCAGTCTATGCTGGGTCCCTCTTTCTATTCACAGATAACATGAACTCCTCTGCTGGAGAGCTCTGCATCGTTGCAGGTGCTGCGGAGCTCGCCCCGATGTCCAGCCAGGACGTCAGATTCAAAGTGCCCAGACAGGAAAATGAATTCAAATTTTCCCGGGTCATTTCCTGTGTGGCTGGTCAGAGAATCCAAGCTCGGACTGCTGTCCAGAGCGTCAACAGAGTGGTGCACTGTGGGATAGCTCCCGGAGCTACTAAGTTCGATTTGCATCCACACCTAGCCTAATTCGAGCTAGCCATGTCGAATTTAGCGTTACTCCACCTGCCGGGGTGGAGTACCAAATTCGAACTAACGAGCCCTCTAGTTCGAATTAAATGGCTTCCTGGTGTGGACGGTTGAGCGGTTAGTTCGAATTAACGCTGCTAAATTCGAATTAAAGTCCTAGTGTAGACCAGGCCTTTGTCTCCCTTTCATACCCCTCCTGCTTTCTCCCCGCTTCCCCCATGACTACATCCCTTCATATTTTCTCTGACAGGCCCAGGGCTACTGCTGTTTAGTTGCTGTGGGCACAGTTTACATAAGGGAGATTACATGTTTCTCATCAAAATATTCAGTATAATACGCCAAACAAAATTGCTTTAACATTGTGATCAGGAGAGGGAAAAAATGTGCTTCTCTTTCTGTTACAAAGATATAGCTGTCACAATATAAACAGCACTGAAGCTGGTTAGCCAAATCCTGCAGAAAACAATCTCAGACCTAACAATGGTCCAAGATCATTCCTTTGACCTGTGTGTTGAAGGGATTCTTAGGGTGTGTTGATCTTCCTCTTTCCATGTGGGTAGAGGAAGAGCCACAGAATCATCCTGGCTCCACGCAGAGCCTACTGCTGCAGAACCATCCTGACTCCATGTAGAAGCTCCCAGATTGTTCTGTTTGTAATGGAAACGGTGCACTTTGCAGAATGGACCAAAGCATTTATGGAGACAAGGCTAGTCACAGAGGGGAACAGGCAATGACAGCCAGACTCCTGCTGTATGATGTTTCAGAGCTGTAATATTTGCTCGTAGTCAAGGTGAGGGGCTGAGTTTCATACTCTTCCAATGGTAGAAAGGCAGATTGATAAAGGCCCACTGTGTGATTGCACTCATACTTACTAGTATAAAATTGGAGTGGGATTATCATATTGGAAGTATTCCGCTTCCCTTCTGAGCTGTGTTCCTGTTAGAGGGATGATGGGAAGTGAAATATTCTTACATTTGTGGTAATGAAGCAAATCAGGTAAAAAAGCATTAGAATGTTAAATGAATTGCAAATAAAATGTATGAAAATCCTTTGTAAAATGAGCATATAAATTGAGTTCACAGTTTACAGTTAGATTACCAGGGATTAGAGGTATTCTAACATCCCTAATTCTAAGGGTTAATTTTAGTACATGCAGAGATTTTACAGGTATATTAGATTTTGTTTTTCTTCAGCATGCAGTGATAAATATATATAGGCTTGAGAAGAGAGGGAGAGGTTTGGGTTTTTTAAGAGAGTCTCATAAATTTAATACAAAGCTACAAAGAAATTATATATATTAAAAAGAGAGGGGTGAAAAAACAGGATGAGCATGAAAGAGAAAGCAACACAGAGTCAGAAAGATCCAAGCATAGGAAGCTGAACACAGAACAGCAAAATATTTACATGCATCAGATTCCACTGCATACAGTCATTTTAATTTCAGTTTCATCCTATGGTATGGAAAGAGCTTTCCCAGTCGTTCGTATTTATCCTTTAAAAATACTTAGCTGTGTCATTCAGCTAGAAGCCTGTTGTTTAATTGGTGTGATGGGCTGAATCCCCTGGGGTGTCACCTGGTGTGCTGGGATGCCACTGAGTCAGACTGTTCTGCCAGCCTGGGTCCCCTTTACCTGGCCTTGATGGGTTAGGCTCCCCAGCCTTTTCCAGCCAAGCACACAGGCAGGGCCACACCCACCTGCACGGAGAGACAGAGATCCGCTTTGGGAAGGCTCAGCTTAAGGGACTCGCCACGGCACCTAGATGTCCACCCCCTCTTGTAGTACAAACCCAAAATTACATGAAATTCGCCTCTTCCCTCAATGTGGAGGAGGGTGTGCACAGCTTCTCGCCTCCATACACCCCCCAGTTTGAAATCACATAAACTGGGTTATATTGTAAACCAGAAATAAATTTATTAACTATAACAGGTGTATTTTAAGTAGTTAAAGAGGTAGACAGAACAAAGCAGATTACTAAAGAAATAAAACAGAGCATGCAAACTAAGCTGAATACACTAAAGAAACTGGTTATATGTAAGTTCTCACCCTAAATGTCTCACCCTAATAATCTTCTTCACAGGCCAGACATGCTTCCAGCCTGGGTTCAGTTCTTTCCCCCAGTTCAGTCTTAGTTGTTTCCAGCAGTCATCTTGGGTGGGGTAGCCGGGAGAACTGATGACCAAGTTAACCTCACTTCCCACCCTTAAATAGGATTTGCATAAGGCGGGAGGGAATCTTTTTGTTTCCCTAATTTGACCCCCTTTCCCTTACAGTGGAAAGTTACAAGAAGTCCCAGTTAATGTTTTAGTATCAGGTGACAAGACCACCTGACTCTGTAGGATTACAGCGTCCATGAGTCAGGGGTAGTCTGGAGCATCCACAGGAAGGCCAAGGTTTTCACAGTCCATTGTCCTTGTTGATCGGTCATCTGCTCTGTCTGGCTTTTCCATTGTTGTACTTGAAGTGTTAGCAGTGGGCATCACCCAAAGTAACGTAGTTGAGATACAGATACATAGTCAATATTCCTAATTTCAGATACAGAAATGATACATGCATACAAATAAAATGATCGCATTCAGTAAATCATAACCTTTCCGATGATATCTCACATGAGCCAGCTTGCTTAAGGTATAGTATATCTCAGTTTTGTCATATTCATATCATAAACATATTTTCATAAAGAATATGGAATGACACGTCACAATTGGGTCCAGTCAATTCTCTACTTTCTACCAAGAAAAAGATTATAAATGTAAAACTAAACAAAAAAGCATGGGGGTGCGGGGAAGGGATGGGGAAAGAAGGGGAGGAACAGGAAAAAATCCCACAGGATTTGATCAGTGTCAGACTGTTAACACTTAGTTGATGACAACTCTAGGGATTAATCCCTAATCCGGTTAAATTGTTTCTAGCCAGAATAAAAAACTAGCAAACCATCTGGTGGAAAGAGCAGTATATGACTAAAAGGAAATACTGTCTGAGTAATACAGGGAAATATAAACCTATTTGCAGTAATTTGGGTATCTGCGCAGTTTCCTAAATCTCCAACCCCTGTAAGGTGCAATATAATAGAAATGGAATATTTATCTCACAACTGTTTAACTAATTGCTATGGTAAAACATTATATATCTGGCCTGGAGTTGGTGAGTGACTATATTCCTGCACTGTGCATTTCTTATAATTCTAACACATTGTAGACATAACCAAATAAATAAAAAGGATATGCCCTATAGAAGGAACAATTCTGCACTGGCAGGGAGATGGACTTTATGGTTTAACAGGTTTGTGTCATTTTCAAATGATATAATTCTATTACTTTAGGATTGGTGACAGTTTCAGATTGGGGGCAGTTTCAGATTCGTTCTGCTCTAAATTTTCTCCATTTCCAAATTCATTTGTCTGGGAGAATCACTGTTCATCTCCATGAACACTTTTACTCTTTGATAGATGTAGAGCTGTGCTGAGCATGTGTGATCACAAAAAGCAAAATGCAACCGATTTAAATTCAGGGTCACAACCCATGGGTTGGTGGCTTACAAATGCAAGATGATTGACTAGCTTCATAAACTACTCTCTTGGAAGTGGCATGTCTGTCTGTGGAGAAGGGTAGACCACTGTAATTGGATCATTCCCAACGTGATGTGTATACTTGAGAATAAGGCTGTGTCCATCCTGGAGTGTTTTGCCACTGGGATAGCTACACTGATGTGGTTTGCTGTGCTGGTGCAAGTCACAGTTGACACTGGTGCCTCATGACTATACTAGGAGATTGCATCAGTGTACCTAAGCCAGTGTAACTACATCAGTGCAAAATGTCCCAGTGCAGATGACCCTGAGATATACTCTAGTTCTGGCAGTGGGCAATATCAGAGCATGTTAGAAAATTTCTTAAAAGCAATTAAAAATATGGGGCCATAATTATATGTTTGGTTTTGTGCAGGTGGGCTGGAAATGGTGAAAGAGGTTGCAATGAGTCTTTTCCTACCTCAACCCACCAGGGCCAGAGGCAGGCAGAATTCTGCCATTTATGCTCTCTAATCACATGGTAGAGCCAGGATAGGATGTCTGGCAGTACTCATTAGTCTCAAGGGGACATAGCTGACTGAGTTAGGACTATTTGACCATCCACTTGATCTTCCTGCAAATGCAAAGAGAAATCTCACTAGGCCCCTGGGAGAATTGAACACACAGCCCCTGGTTTACAAGATGCGTGCTTTAACCTCTGAACTATGCAACCATTATAATTTGCTTTCTCTGTCTCTTCAAAAGTATTGGTGGTGACTGTTCATATAGTCCATCAAGGAAGAAGGTTCTAACTACTGGCACTATATATACATATTTATTCCCTTCTATTCCAGTCTCTCTTTCCCTTTTTAAAACTAGAACCTCTCACTTTTTTTATGACTGATATTTTATTATGTTTTGAGATATTGTTTGTTTTTAACAGGGTAGCTGGTTCATTAAATAAAACTGGGCTCAGCATTCCTGTTCCACTCCAGGTGCTCACAGTTGGGCCAATTAAAGGGGTGGGGTAGCACCTGTGGGAGTCAGAAGTCAGAGTAGACCGAGTTGGGAGAAGCCAGGAGATGAGAGCTGCTAGAGACAGTGATTTCTGGGGAAGGCTGAAAGTAGGAAAGCAGCAAGAGGGAGTTGCTGGCTGGCATCTCCAAACCAGAGGGTTGGAGACAGAAGGAGCAGTGGAGGGGGATTCCTGTTGGCTCTAAACTAGAGCAAAGGGCCAGAGAGAGAGGAAATAAGGGGGGAGCAGTGGAGGGGACTACCTGCTGATGTCTCTTTGTTGGAGAGCTGGACCCTGAGGAACAGTAAGAGGGCCAGGAGGAATGATGGATGCTCCCAAGAGAGAGGCTATGAGAGTTCCCACTGGGAAGAACAGGTTTGTACCCCAGAAGGGAAGGCTGGGCTGGCTGCTCTGACAGAGCAACAAAAGTGGACAAAGAGTGTCTGGGTGTGGTAGAAGATGCTGGAATGTGTTATGTCAGTGCCCAAGATCATGTGTAACTTTTAAGGACTACTTGCATGGAGGTGATGTGCAGTATATTCTGGGGTTCTTGTTATGGACTACTTTCACTATCTAAATCGACAAGACGATAAGTTGGCATGGAGTTACTGGTTTCCCAAGAGGGAAAATGAGGTGAGGGGCTACTTGCAGGGTAGCCCCAAGGCTATGAGGGGTCACCAAGGGTATGGGGGGGGAAGCTATGCATTCACAAGGTTGCTGTTCTGTTGCACAGTAATACCAGCTTTCTGATTATGACTATGAACATGCTTTTTATATACTCAAACTTTCACCTTAGTGATTCCCAAATGTAGCAAAATAAGGACTTTACAAATGTAGCAAATAGATGTATATAATTTGTAAAGCAATTTGCTATGATGGTCTATACAAGTACCTTGTTAGACATTGCCCCATTGCTATATCCTGTCACTACATGATGAAACTTTCACATCCCCTTTTCTCTGAATGTGCAAAAAATTCTTTGGAAAGTCTCTCAGGGCCAAATCCTATTATAAATTATAGTGGGAGAGTTCTCTGTCCTTTAGGTCTTGCCTAGTAGTAGCATTGAACCTGCTCTGAGCAGGGTTAGGTCTCACAGTGGTAAAAACTCCTGCCTTACAGACCTGAACCAATGGTAGTGTAATGGGTCAGAGACTTCCTGAAAAAATGCTAGTGTAGACACAGCCTTATACCTACACAACTGGCTTCTGAGTATTGTATGAATAAATAGACCTGAGCTGCAAAGTTTGGACCCAGTTGCAAACTTTCTCAAAGTTCAAGTGGACTAGTTATCATCCAGTGATTTGGGCAAGTCCTTTATGGAAATAAGGGTAAATCATGATGTTTGCATGCAGATCTGAGCTTTCTGACAGTTTGGAAACAGGGGTATCCAGCTCTCCTATCACTGGAAAGGTGTAGAGGTAGGCTGGCGGGCAGTATGTTTTACAATGGGTAATACAGTCTCTTCTTCCTCAGAGATAGCAAGGCAGTGAGTGAGTACTTGTATTATAGAAAAGCTGTAGAATATTCAACACTAAATTAAAATTGTCTGATAATGGCTTCCTAAATGATCAGAGTCACTAAAAATATTTTCTCCCTAAATTTAGTCTGTATTTTGACCACTGTCTTAATGTTCAAAACATTTTTTTCTTGAAACAAAGATGTTGAAACTAAGGGAAGTTGAAACCTGCAATTTCTTCCACGTTGGTTTGAACAGGATGACAGTGATGTCTGAGGACATACTATGCCTAATAAATCATCCTGGCAGAAAAGCTGTGGTCTGAGTGTGCAGAATGAGTAATAAGGATGAATCATCACACTTACACCTACAGTGAGTCCAGAAAGAAGAAAAAAATACTGGAAAACTGAATGACGAGAAAGCACAATAATGGTTATCACATGGTAAATAATAGCCTACAGAGAGATCCACAATAATATTAAAAAAGATCATTCATAAATTGTCATGCTTCAAGCACCTCAGCAAGAGGTAACTCCTCAGTTAACTCCTCAGTTAAAGTTGTCTTGGTTAACATTGTTACATTGCTGATCAATTAGATAACATGGTCATTTAAAGTTGCACAATGCTCCCTTATAACATTGTTTGGCAGCTGCCTGCTTTGTCGACTGCTTGCAGAAAAAGTAGCCCGTTGGAGCTAGTTGGTGGTGGCTTGGAACCAGGATGGACCGGCAGCCCTCCTATCAGCTCCCCGCTCCCCTAAATTCCCTGTTTGGCAGCCGCCCAGCAGACTATCAATTGCAGTTCATCTGTCCCTCACTGCCATGTACTGCTCCTGCCCTCTGCCTTGGAGCTGCTCCCAGGAGCCTCCTGCTTTCTGTGCAAGGGGGAGGGGTGGAAGAGGGGTGCTAATGTCAGGGTGTCCCCCCTGCTCCTGCCCCCCACTCATTTACCCCATCTCCACACAGCAGGGTGAGTACACGACAGGGCTCAGGACGGAGGGAACTTGCTGGCAGCAGTTGCTGTCTCAACTTGCTGATCTACTTAAAAAGGGCAGTGTACTTAGAGTGGGGTCAGCACACTTAAGGAGACAATGCACATCTCTCTCTCTCTCTCTCTCTCACACACACACAGTGTGTGTCTGTCTCTCCCTGCCATGCTACCTCTACTCCCTCCATTCATGCTGCCTTGTAGAGTGTGAGACTACATTAACAGCAGTGTGTTAACCCTTGAGGGCTCAGCCGAGTGCTAGTTCATCATTTAGCAGTAAGGCATTCCCTGGGAAATATCCCACCCTCTTCGACCCTCGGACTTCACCACCTCAACCAAGCTTCACAATCATCATTGCTGTGTACAGTATTAAATTGTTTAAAATTTGTACTGTGTGTGTGTATGAATGATATACGCTTTTGTCCGATGAAAAATTTTTGCCTGGAACCTAAGCGCACCTCCCCCTCAATTTACATTAATTCTTATGGGGAAATTGGATTTGCTTAACATTGTTTCACTTAAAGTAGCATTTTTTCAGGAACATAACTACAATGTTAAGTGAGGAGTTACTGTAGATATAAATAAAATGTTGCTGACTATTGTGTGGAAATGCTTGAATGGACTTTAACATTATTGCACATTACTAGATTTGAAGCTGTCCATTATCCTGTATCTGTTAAGTACTCTTAAGAGTTTATTCTAAAGCTAAAGACCAGTCTGTACTATTTTTTTATTTAAACCCTGATCCTGCATACATATGGTAGTAAAACTCAGCACATGCATGAATAGTGCCATTGATTCAAATCAGTATATTTAGGTGCAAAATACCTCTACAAATCTGACCCAGAACTACAGCCTTAAGTTTGTTCTTATTTGGGGTCATCCTAACAATATAATATCTGTAGCTAATCTGCAAATGTGCATGCTTTTTAATAGGATACTTTTAAAAAAGTTAATGAAAATGTGGTCATGTGGATGTGATCATGGAACTTAAACCACCTAATATAACTTGTCTTTTCTATTCATCTGCCAGTGTGGGATTGATCCCAACATCATAGGTTTCCTCCCCCTCCTTGGACAAACGTAAACCTAGTCTTGCAAAGATTTATGCATGTGTTGTGCTTAATTTACACATTGAGTTCATGGAAGTACATGTGCTTATTGTGAGTAATCCCATGGGGCCTGATCCTGAAAGGTGCTGCAAAATTAAGCATGTGCATAAATCTTTGGAGACTTGCAGCCATAGTGTGATCCATTGGGAAGGGCAGTAAAGTTGTAGTCGGGCAACCTGGGTTTTTTCTTAGCTCTACCAGGGGTTCATTAGTTTTCTACAGTTTTGTTTACTTCCTCCTTTACATCACTGCTCCTTCATTTATTTCAAATAGAGCTATCCCTTTATTCCTTGTAGTTTTCCTTCTGTTCATATGTGATATATACATGGTACTGTAAAGCCAGGATGCCCTTTGTTATTTAGCAGCTGGGTATTTTCTGTTAAACCCAATGACAAGACTTCTTGAGATGCTGGCAGGAAACTAGGACAAGCTAATTCAAATTAATTTCACTGTCTGGAGTTCAGAGTTCCTAAAAACATAAACAATCCAGAGCTAGAAAAATCTTTGAAAATATCATGTATAGTTTTTTCAGTCTTAATTAAGACAGATTTGTGGAAAAGTCCCCTAGAATTCAATAGGGATGAAACAATAGAAATCCATAGAAATTAATCTAAACACATAGAGGATGCTATACTTTCTCTTGGGTTTTTGAATCACTTCTTATACTTCTGTAGCAGGAATATAATTCTCTATAGGATGGCTCAAAAACTGATAGAAAATTAAAATGTTCTATCAGGTCTGCACAGTCCTGCAAAGACTTATGCACATAGTTAGTTTTAAACATGCAAATTGTCCCACTGATTTCAGTGGGTGCAGGGGTCTGTGGCGGATATAATCTAAAAGGCAGAAGTAAGAAATGCTGTAGAAATCAATGTGCACTCCAGAAATAGAGTACTGCAATATTGCGCCCATTTACTAAACCTCCAAATTAGATCATCCAAAGACTTGTGCACATCCTGAACTCAGTAGGACCTTTCCTTATTGTGATTCTACTTATCCTTGAAAACAGAGAGTATAATCACAAAAATCCATACTTGTGGTGATTTTGGTTTTGGGTCCTAACTCCAGAACAGCATTTAACATGTTGTTTTACTTTAGAGCCTTACTTTTCTGGGCATGAGTCAAATTATAGCACCTTCGTGGTCCTATGAGCATGTCTAGTTGTAACTATCTACAGACCACATAAGCACAGAGGCCCTAAAATTCCCAGGAACCTCAGAATAGAAATAGGATTAGAACAGAAAGATGTTGCCCCTATATTGACACTTGCAGTGGGCCCTTATGCCAGCCTGAAATATATGCTGAACAACTGAATAACAGCTGTCGTTCCACAGCATGCTACATGTAAGATTGTCCCACGAAAAGAGCTGGAAGTTAAGGTCCATCAGCAGAGCAGGGTGGGGGGAGCCTGCATAGGGGCTTCCTGCTTAGGCTGGTGATTAGCATTTCACTGTGATTAGTATTAAATCTTTCTTGCCCTGCTGTCCCGCACTTTTCTGTTGTGGCATCTTGTTTTTCCCTCTGACCCCCTGCAAAACTGGGCACAAGGGATTCTGTTACCATGATTGCTTATGTACAATAAAACAAAGATGGTGAGTAAAGAGAAGAAAGCAGTTTTATTTCCCATTGGCAATGTGGTCTGGTAATTTGAGTAAAAGACTGGAAGCTAGAAACTAAGGTCTAATCCCAGCTCTGATGTTGAATTGCTGTGTGACTGCATTTATTGACAGCATCATTTAAAACAGATTCTCTTCTATACTGCAATATTGAGCCATATCAAGGTTCCCTCAATACAGTAGCTACTATAATATAGGTGGGCCTGGACTCTAGTTGCCTTAAACATCCCTGTCACGGGATGAGACTCACCCCCTGCAGCACCTCCTGCTGGTTTCTCAGGGAATTAGCATCCAGCCTCCAAAGCGCCCGCTGTCAGCTGATGTCTCACTACCGCTGAGCCTCCATGTCCCTCTCGGACCCCTTTCCACTGGGGTGCTGCCCCCTGGCAGTAACCCCACAGTCTCTGGGTCTCCCCCTTCCAGGTGAACCCCCCACCCCCCTATCATCACCTCACCTCAGTATATGGCTACTGCCCAGTCCCTATCTAGCCCCCATTCACTGGGGCAGACTGCAGTATATAAGCCACTCATCACAGACAAGGGGGGTTTGGACCTGCTGCCTCTGCCTACCCTTGGGCTTCCCCCTGCAACCCCAGTACCTATTCGGCCTTATAGTAGGCCTGCAGCCTAGGAGGTTTCCAGCCCAGAGCTCCCCAGCTCCTCTGGCCTTCCCTCAGCTCTGCTCCACCTCAAGTACGCTCCCCAGCAGCCAGGCCCCTCCCTCTCAAAGGTGAGAGAGAGAGTGTCTGCACCTAGCCCACTGCTCTCTTATAAGGGCCAGCTGGGCCCTGATTGGGGCATGGCCACAGCCGAGTCTGCTTCCCCACTTGGCCTGGGCTGCTTGCTTCCAGCCACAGCCCTCTCCTGGGCTGTTTTAAGCCCTTTATGGCAGGAGTGGGTGACCATCCCACTACAATCCCCATCTGTAATATAGGTGCAATAATGCTAATCATATCATAGGGCTACTGTGAGGGTTATTTAATGCTTGTAAAGCACTCTGATGATGCAAACTACTACCTTTTGTGATACATTTAATATTCTTAAATATATTACCATAAAAATTCTAAACTAATTGTTATATAGGTCCCTGATTCTGAAATAATGCATGTAAATCAGGGCTAACTAAATTGAATTCAATGACATTGAAGTGGTGTTAAAACTAACATGCATAATATCAGAATTGGGGGCACCATGTGTCTTTTGTGTATACACAATTAATGACGTTAGTACTCCTGGACTTGCAGCTTTTCTTACAAGTGCTGACGTCACCAAGAGATTAATGATTTACTTTACACTTGTTAAGCAGCCTGCGTATCAAGGAGTACAATATCACTTTCCCTGTTTTTTTTAAGGTAAAACTCCCTGACAGATGCTGTAGAAGTAAAAGTATCTTCAAAAGTGCTAATTCCTACAGATTTAAAATACCCGAGGTTGATGGAGATAAATGGAGTCCTTCCTATATTAAAGGGGTGGTGGTGAGAGTAAAGCATATAGAAACAAACAGATCAATTGCTCTATTAAGGTGTGCCATTCCTTAATTTATAGGCCTTATAATATGGTCTCTTGTTTGCCAATTAGCAAATGGACAGTTTATTTTTATAATTCTTATTTCTTCCTAATGCTCATTTTATTTTGGAATATGACACTTTGATTTATATATCAAATGAACTCTTTATAGTATGGGGCCAAACTTGGTGTAAACTTGCACAGCCCTGAAGCCTGTGCAGTTGCACAAATTTATACCAGAGTTTTAAAGCCCACTTTTATGGACCACTACTACCACTTGCCAGTTAAACAAACAGGAGACTGACACTCACTCATCCTGTTTTCTAGCTGCATTTTGAATGATGTATTACACCTTAAACAATAAGGTTCAGCTAGCACATGGCAAGTGTCCAGAGCTATGAAACTCATCTGATTTGATCACTATTATTGCTGGTGTAAGCAGCCTGAAACCTGTGTGAGTGAGTTTGGGATGCAGATTAACTTAAAATTCTGGAGAACAGATAACATCTCTCAAAGTTATTTCAGACTAGCACATGGTTAAAACGAACATAAATGTGCCTTAGACCAGTGCTGCTCAAAGTTGGGCCGCCGGTTGTTCAGGGAAAGCCCCTGGTAGTCCAGGCCAGTTTGTTTACCTGCTGCGTCCGCATGTTCAGCCGATCATGGCTCCCACTGGCCGTGGTTTGCCGCTGCAGGTCAATGAGGGCTGTGGGAAGCAGCACGGGCCGATGGATGTATTGCCTGGAGTGGCGAACCACGGCCAATGGGAGCTGCGACTGGCCGAACCTGCGGACATGGCAGGTGAACAAACTGGCCCGAACCGCCAGGGGCTTTCCCTGAACAAGCAGCGGACCGGCTTTGAGAAGCACTGCCTTAGACTCTAGTATGTGCTTCGTATACTTTGAAATGAAGACTATAGAGCACACTTATAATACAGTCTGCATCTATCATAGTTTCTTCCCAATGTATACCGGCAAGCTGCTGTCCAGTGGCCAAATTAGCTCTTGCAGCAGATACAAGTGTTTACCTTGTCTTTGATGGCATAAGCAATCTGTGTAGGGATAGAAATGGGAAGTTGTGATTGGTTGTATATTAATCAGGGGGCTGGACTTTTTGTAAAATTTCAGGAAAAAAGTCAAAGCAATAATGAAAACAACACTACAAATTGTAAAAACAACAAGGAGTCCTTGTGGCACCTTAGACTAACACATTTATTTGGACATAAGCTTTTATGGGCTAAAACCCATTTCATCAGATGCAAAAACATGTTTCCATGTTTTCTGGGAACAACGGCAGAACCAGGACTCCGAATATGCCTATGTATGTAATTTTTTTTGGGGGGGTGGGGGGGTACTTCATTTGCTCTTGGTTACAATACTTCTCTTTTATCTCTTGTATAAGCCTCATTGTTGGCCCAGCTTTTTTAGTCTCCTTCATCAGCACTACACACAGCCCCTGGTTTTAAGTTTAGGGCACCCTGTTACTTTTCTGCATTGAATTTTACTATATTGCTGCAGTAATGTAGTTCTTGCCCCTTCCAGCTGTCTGCTTCAGACTATAAGTACACTGAGGATGTCTGGTAGGTTTGGATTTCTTGTTGATTGGGTAAGTTACACTTCAGGTGCAAGTGGCATAGTGCATGTTCTGCGGCTGATTTGGCATTAGTGAGTAAATAAAATGAGCATGCTTTCCAGAATATCATCCCTCTTGGCAAACCAGGGCAAGTGCCACCACTGTAACAGCTACACATGCAATCTATGTGACCACCTAACTTGGCCCAGAGGCTGCTACAGAGTTGCACTCATTCACTCCAGTTGAATTTGGCACAGAATATTTCTTGTTGTTTAGTTGTGGGATGACTTAAGTGCTCTGATAAATGACTGAGTTCTAAGAGCATATTTCTAAAGCTCTTGTGCTGGAAAGCACTCAGAGTTGATGTTGTAGGTCACAACTTCTGGCTGTAGTGAGCGGACTCTCTTACTTCCAAACTATTATTCAGGGCTTGTCTATACTGGCACTTTACAGCGCTGCAACTTTCTCGCTTGGGGGTGTGCCAGTGTAGACAGTGCACCAGCACTGGGAGCTGTGCTCCCAGCGCTGATAGCTATGCCCCTCGTGGGAATGGGTGGTTTTTTTAAAAGTGCTGGGAGAGCTCTTTCCCAGTGCTCTGCCATGACTACACAAGCCACGTTAAAGCCCGGCCGATTTAACATTGCCAATGTAGACTAGCCCTAACAAAGAACTGGGATAACCACATGCTTCTGCCTGCACCACAACATGATGTAGCTGGCTGGATCCCATTGCCAGAAGCGGAAGAAAGATGTAAAAGACATGTGAATTGATTCCTCTGCAGCGAGAGGAGAGTTTGTTTTCCTCTTCCCTCCTTCAGCACTGGAAGGTTTGCTGGGCGGTAAGCAGAGTGGAGCCTTTATTGAAGGCAGTGGAACTGTACCTACTTAAGTGGGATGGGAAAGAATACTTCATACAGCAGGTAAACTTGTTCTTAACTAAATAATTAAAGTTCAAGATAAAACTAATCATATAGATTTTAGGGCACTTAAGAGCTGACCTTGAAACAAAGTGCTGCTAAACCTTAACTGTAGCAGAGCTACAAATACAATACAAGTAGAGTACACACCCGGCAGATCCACACAGCTGAGGTAAACGCGTGGGATCTTCCCAAAATAACATCTAGAAAAAGGGGATCCATAATCCTCTGTCTAGATCTGAAAGGGGTAAAACATTGTCTCCTCTCTGAAAGTTTTGCCTCTCTAACAAATGGACACAGAGGTGAAGGCTAATAATGTACTCAGGCTCCACAAGCCCATCACAAATTAACTTCTGCACAAATCAAAAATTGGGTGGATTTTCCACCCAAACAAATAACCACCCAGCCACTGTGCTTCTCTCTCATGAGCTAGACTGTTTTGTGAATGTCTGCCCTGTGGTAGCTTTAGGTGATTTAAATAGGACTTCAGGCTGTAATTTACTTGCATGGCTGATCAAACTAATTGTATGGCAATTATTGTGTTCCTGCTAATTTCGTTACCAGTGGACGGATAATGTGCAGCTATGTTGTAGCTCATTGAATGTGCTTCTCATTCAATATATATTTCAATCATCCTATCTAGCTTCATCAACACGCTGGCTTAGAGTTGATTGCTTTGCTATAGCTGATGGTTTTTATTATAGCTTTTACTCCTTGGAGCACTCACTGACTCTTAACTTTAATTGTTGGCCTAGGTGTTTAGCATTTATTTTGAATAGCAATTCAAATCTCAGCTCTCTCTCTAGTAACTTTCCGCACCGCTTTGCTCTTGCCTTTTTAGTGGTAGTAGGCTGCATTAATATCTTAATGACAACCTATCATGCTTGACATGTGCTTGTTAATTATTGAACATTCCATCACAGATCATATGATCTGATGTTCTTGGTATCAAGGTCACCTCCACGATTTGATTTGTTCTTTCTAATAGTCCAACATATATAGCCCCTTCTGTTATCAGCCATTATGGTTTATTTGAGCTTTTTGTTTCCCCTTCTATTTTGATGTTTCCTTCCACACCCTCTTTATGTATGCATAGAACAGTCGTGTCCCGTCTCCCCAACACGCCCCCCCTTAGTTTGCTGTTTGTCACCTTCTTTTCAAACAGGTTCCTATTCTTTAAACACGCTCTTTCTTTGAAGCTTTTCATGAGTCTCCTATTGAGAAAACATCTCTTATCCACAGTATAGGGCCATTTTAATAATATTTCAAAAATTGCTCAGCTCTATGACTGGACTGTCGTCTGATCACTTGGTGTATTTTGTTTGTATTATTTCTGTGTGTTGTAAGTACTGAGGTCTGTTTCTGCAGTCTGCTCAGTGTTGTGTAGATTATAAGCGCTTAATAGCCCTGATCCTGCACTCAGATCCATGAGAACACTTCCTTCCCTATGCCAATGTGGAATCTCACTCAAGTCAATGAGACTTGGTGACCCAAAAGGGTTCATAAGCATACAGGGGTGTTCATACACACACCTGACTTTGTGGAGCTGGTTGCGATCATAGAATCATAGAATCTCAGGGTTGGAAGGGACCTCAGGAGGTCATCTAGTCCAACCCCCTGCTCAAAGCAGGACCAATTCCCAACTAAATCATCCCAGCCAGGGCTTTGTCAAGCCTGACCTTATAAACCTCTAAGGAAGGAGATTCCTCCACCTCCCTAGGTAACCCATTCCAGTTCTTCACCACCCTCCTAGTGAAAAAGTTTTTCCTAATGTCCAACCTAAACCTCCCCCTCTGCAACTTGAGACCATTACTCCTTGTTCTGTCATCTTCTACCACTGAGAACAGTCTAGATCCATCCTCTTTGGAACCCCCTTTCAGATAGTTGAAAGCAGCTATCAAATCCCCCCTCATTCTTCTCTTCTGCAGGCTAAACAATCTCAGTTCTCTCAGCCTCTCCTCATAAGTCATGTGCTCCAGCCCCCTAATCATTTTTGTTGCCCTCTGCTGGACTCTCTCCAATTTATCCACATCCTTCTTGTAGTGTGGGGCCCAAAACTGGACACAGTACTCCAAATGAGGCCTCACCAGTGCGGAATAGAGGGGAATGATCACATCCCTCGATCTGCTGGAAATGCCCCTACTTATACAGCCCAAAATGCCATTAGCCTTCTTGGCAACAAGAGCACCCTGTTGACTCATATTCAGCTTTTCGTCCACCGTAACCCCTAGGTCCTTTTCTGCAGAACTGCTGCCCAGCCATTCAGTCCCTAGTCTTTAGCAGTGCATGGGATTCTTCCGTCCTAAGTGCAGGACTCTGCACTTGTCCTTGTTGAACCTTATCATATTTCTTTTAGCCCAATCCTCTAATTTGTCTAGGTCCCTCTGTATCCTATCCCTACCCTCCAGCGTATCAACCACTCCTCCCAGTTTAGTGTCATCTGCAAACTTGCTAAGGGTGCAGTCCACACCATCCTCCAGATCGTTAATGAAGATATTGAACAAAACCGATTTGAGGCCAATAAAGATCATGTCCAGTGAACTTTGTGCTTTTGATTGTTTCACTTCTGATTTGGTCCATATTCTTACATCAGACATGTTACATCCATTTTTAGTAGTAAACAGTCGAGTCTGTCCACTAATTCATCTAAAATCAATAGCAGTCCCTTGGTATTATAGTAGGATATCCCATTAAATGTCAGATGCTGTCTCTTACAAACCTTATTTGGCCAATTCAGTTCATATTTGAAGATTAAGTTTCAGCCAAATATTTGTGTGGCATAACTATTGGAAAATCCCCATTACATTTAAACAGCCTAGTTAAATAATCAAAGTCTAGCTTCTAGTATGGATCTCCAGATGTCACTGGGTGGGTGGGTGGGTGGGTGGGTGGGAGGTTCAACAACTTCTGCTTAACCTCAAGCAAAGGTGCTGGAACAATTTTTATGGGGTGGCAGGGTGCTGAGAGACATTGAACCAAACTGTAAACCCTGTATATGATGGAAACCACTTCAAGCTATGGGGTGTGGCAGCACCCCTAGTTCCAGCACCTATGATCTGAAGAGTAGAGAGTCTCTGCTTTAATTTTCCCCAAGTGTTGGGTTGAAGGTCACATGCAAGTAGCAAAGACTCAGCCATCCATTTAAAGGTTTACTCCCCACAAAACGGGATATTATTATGCTACAAATAGTCAACTTTACTAAGAAAATGTTTTTCTTGTTGTTTAAATTCAGAATGGTTAGAGCTGTCCCATCCATAGAACAGACTGGGGCAACTGCCCTGTGCTTTGGGGGGGCCCGTGCTTTGGATCGTGGGGTCCAGGGTGTCCTGGGGAGCTAGCAGGGGGCCTGGTGCTGGCAGCAGTGAGCAACCTGGCCCCAGCCCACCCTGTTCCGCCAGTTCCTGGCATTGCTCGGGGGAGGGGGCGGAAGGTGGAAAGGGGCGGGGGCTTGGGGGATGGGGTGGAATGGGGGCGGGGCCTGGGCCAGAGGCAGGGAGTTTTCCTGGGCCACAGACCCCACCCTAGGGACAGCCCTGAGAATGGTGAAATAATTTTATCTACCTTGACCCTCCTGAACTAAAACATTGCTTTGTTTAAAGCCTATATTTTGCAAGAACTTAGTCTTAATGTGTTTGTGTAATAATGAATTGCAACAATCCATATATCACAGTTCCTACAGAGTTATATTCAGTGCTTAATTTTGTGTCAGGGCTTGCCAGGGCTGAGCCCCAACATCTCTAGGTTTGGCAGTTCATAGCCGTGGCAGCTCTGGACTTGCTGCATCAATGATGAAAGTAAAAAAAATTGCTTGTGCCCGGCACCTCTTTCATTACAAATTAAGCACTGGTTATATTGTAACAAACCTGTGATGAAGTCTTTGCGACAGTTGTTACAGCAGTGCAAATTTTGAATTAACTCCATTGTCTCAAATGCAATTAGAGACTCTAGAGTAGACAAATACAGATTCGGATCTCATTTATACTAGTGTAAATTCAAAGAAACTCTATTGACTTTAATGGAATTCTTTTATATTTGCATCTGTATGAATGGGATCAGAATCCATATTTGTCTACCTCTAGAGTCTACCACCTTTTGTTTGACATCTAGGTGTAAGTATACTTCAGAGGCTAATTAAGTCACTAAATGGGCCAGTGATTCTGCAACTGGGCCTCATGGAAAAGTGTCTTTTGGCCTAGATTATAAACTTATTTTCGAGTCAGTGCCTGTAATGCTTAATGAGCTGATCAGTCTTCAGCTGCTTCTCCTTTAGGTGGTAATGGTACAACTGTTTGTTCAAACAAAGCTGACACTTGCAAGATACCACACAGCTTCTGTTGCAAAAATATGCCATCAATAACCTCTATAAATTGCCAGACTTGAGTTCTTGAAATTTTTATGTGTAAATTGATCTCTTCCTACTTAAAATGCATAGTCTTTCTGGGAGTAAATATTTCAAACATGAATAACATGAAAGGATCATGTCAATAGCACACATTTGATATAAAATGTTTTTGAGGCAAGCTCTGAACCTGATAGGAACATAACTCTTATAAATGTGTTTTCAAAACAGCATAAATATATAAGGGAAGGGAAATCTATTATTGCCTGACTGGAAAAGCTAATCTTTGCCCATGTTTCCAGGGCAACAGAGAGATGGAGGTAGCAATTTTCTACATTAAAATGTGGGTTTCAGAAAATGTATGGGAAAACTGCTCTGGCAAAGTAAAGAGAGATGCTGAATATTTTAAATACCATTAGAGCTACCCATGTGAAAAACTACTACTACTTAGTGTATTTTCAATGTTCCTCAGGTGGCACGTGACCAGGATTCATCACCAAATTTGGTCTGCTGGTTTGATCATTAGCTTCCCTGGCCCAAGCTGGGTACGAACAGGGAATGCAATGTGAACGCTGATCCATGCCACCCAAGAACTACTTGTTGTAAGCAAACTAAAGTTCATAATGCATTAGTTCTATCAATTGAATTTATCCTTTTAACGTATTGGAAGGCCTACTAAAAAAAAAAACATGCTTGTTACCTGTATTGTTAATATATTGTGGGACTAAATTAGAGTAGACCTCATTGTAAAGCTAGGGAAATAGATTTGTTTTCATTAAACTATATAGTACAGTCTTCAACTCCTAAAAGTGTCAGAAAAGTTAAAGGTATGTAGCAGTGCAAAAAGGCACTAATCAATATAGTGTGGCCCATTGTTCTGTGACACATACTGGTACACACAGAATCTAGCCAACTCTTTTTGTACACTGCTAATCTCCAAAATACATAACAATGTATTGTGATGTTGCACTCCATATGATTCTATGAAAATATGCTAATGTGTGAATATAATGCAACTGGAATATGCTTCATGCAAAAGGTCTCTTGTAAGGTATCATTACAAAGCTTATAATCTACTGAGTGTGGTCATCCTATTTGTATAAATGTATCATTCTAGTATCTGAAACTAGAAATATGAAATATAACTGCATAATTACAATAAGACCTCAAAGTGTGGGCCATTAATGGTGGTTGGAATCTTGATGGCTCCCGTCAACTAGGCCAATTGGTTGTAAATAGCTTTGTTTACTTGCAAGCCTTCCTGTGAGTCAGGCCAGAAAGAATGAAGGCTTGGGGTCTCCTGGGACATGTGACCATGTCACCTGGTACTGGAATGCATCTTAAGCCTAGTGCTTTTCCAGTTAGAAGGAGGGGCAGGGAACCAGAGAGACACAAGATTCCCACCTTGTGCCAAAGCTATGTAAGGGAGTGGAACAGAACGAAGGGGCTGCAGTCATGAGAAATCCCTTAGCTACCACCTGAGCTGGAACAAAGACTGTACCAGGGGAAAGGATTGGGCCCAGATTAAGAAGGAGTCTAGTCTGTGAAAGAAGCTTATTGGAACATCTCTGAGGGTGAGATTTTTATCTGTAATCAGTTTCTTAATGTATTAGGCTTAGACTTGCGTGTTTTTGTTTTATTTTGCTTGGTAACTTACTTTGTTCTGTCTGTTATTACTTGGAACCACTTAAACATAAAAAGTAGGATTTAATAAAATCACTTTCGCTTTATAAATTAACCCAGAGTAAGTAATTAATTCCTGGGGGAGCAAACAGCTGTGCAGATCTCTCTATCAGTGTTATAGAGGACAGACAATTTATAAGCTTTCTACAGAGTAAAACAAATTTGTTTTGGGTTCCATTGGAAGCTGGGTATCTGGGTGCTGGAGACAGGAGCACTTCTTTAGCTGTTTTCTGTTAAGTCTGTAGCTTTGGGAGACGTGGTTCAGACCTGGGTCTGTATTTGTTTGCAGCAGACTGGCATGTCTGGCTCAACAAGGCAGGGTTCTGAAATCCCAAGCTGGCAGGGAAAATGGGCTCAGAGGTAGTTTCAGCACATCAAGTGGCAGTTCCAAGGGGGTCTCTGACTGAACCCATCACATGTATTTATTAAATTTTACAATCTGCCATGTACCTTTAAACTTAATTTAGTTCATTTTCTTCTCAAATACTTCCATACAGTTTCTCTGGAAATTAATACGAGAACTTGAGGCTGAAAGATATGGGATTAATACTTATGGAGAATAGAATTCCACCCACCCACCCACCCTGTTTGTAGAATAAGTAAAAGATGGACAGTAACAAGTCAAGCTTCCCCACAATATCCTGCTAATGCACCTCAATGTCATAAAGAAATGCAAACCCAAATAACAAACAAAATCCCCAAGACCAACATTGGTTCCCTCTTGCAGGTTGGTTTTCAGTTGAGATTGCCATTGATGATGCCAAATGTAGTGGTCACTGTCTCTTATAAAGACAATATATCTACTAAGGACTGGATTGAAAGCATCAGTTCACTTCACCATGAGTGTACATTTAAGGGAAGGTAAGGGTGGCACTGGTGGGGGAGGGGGGAGATACCACTTCCAATCTGGGGCAACATAGGTGTCTCTCAGCTCTCTCTTAGAAGGGAGGGAGCAGTCTGAGGTTGCTGCTTAGTGCATCTCAACCCCTTCCCCTTGCATGTTGCATTTTCACTGATTAGCTGGACAGGGAGGAGACAGCAGCTGGCGCCTCCTGTCACTAAGGACTGCTCTGTACCCCCTGCTGAGCATCAGGAGGCTGCTGTCTAGAGCCACTGCTGCCTGTCCTGCCATAGGGGAAGCCTAATCAGTCAGGGGCTAAATCTGCACCAGAGGACACAATGGTCCCTGACTCCTACCCAGCAGTGGCTCAGGTTCCCCTTCACCGTGCCCTCCCCCTGCTCCAGTGAAGGATGCTCAGGTATGGGGTGGGGGTTGGAACTGGTAAAGGGACCCAGGGTTGGGGCAGACCTCGTAGGCTGCAAGATGGGGACCTTGGGAAGTCTGAAGGAAAACAGGCCACAGTGGAGGCCTTGGGGTGGGGTGGTGAATGAGACATCACTTCAGGGAGCTCTTCGGCAGAGGGATTGTGCTCAGGGAGGAAGGGTCAGTGAGCCATTGGGAGCAGAGGATGAGAGGTGTGTGTTAGAGGGAGGAGGTGTCTGGGAACTATAAAGGAGGGAATGTTTGGAGCTAATTATACTTTTGTGGAGCAGGGAGGCTTGCAGCACTGAACTGTTTCATCACTGCCCTGACTTTGCTGGTACTTTTAATCTGCTGCACTTTACACAGGCCACCACCCAACCTGTACATGGTAAATTGTCACTATTAACTTGTGTTTGAACAGCCATCTTACAGGAGACAGCTTTTCTTCTAGAGTGGCCTATTAACATTTTTGTTTTACCCTCATCTGGAAATAGTGGCTTTCATGTTTTCGGTCTCTCTTGTTTCTTTCACTCAGTTTCAGTTCAGATATTTAATACCTTTTAACACATGGATGGTAACTTCAGAAAATTCCCACCAGGTCTGCCACCAATTCTGTATGTTAAACTATCAAAGTGGTGAAAATGCCAGAAGCTACAACGGGCTTGTCTAAGCTTTGGGTACCACTGGTGCTGGTGGTGGTAGCAATGAGAGATTTTTTTTTCCCTAAAATTCCCCAGACCAGAACCTACTGTTCTGTTTTTTTAAGGCAAGTTAATTTGGTTTGACCGTCCTAGACTGTAAGATTTTATATTTCCCCTCAATAAATACCCTTTCCTTCTGCCCTAGTCTGGACCAGAATCTCATCTCAATTACTTCTTTGTAAATCTGGTAATCCAAAATAACTCTATAGAAATCAACAAAGGCAGAATCTGGCAACTAAAGATGTAAAGGGGATTGGGAGAGGGAATTATGATAAAACTAATCAAATTACAACTTTTTATTCTCCTCTGTCTCCTTTCTGGACCTGCCCTCTGAACAAATGCCACTGATTGTTTTTTGTTGTTGTTGTTGCTTTATTAATTTCAGTTGGGAAAACTCAATTTTTGATCTGTGTACTGGATCCTTTAAAAATAATCTTTGTTTAAATATGTTTAAATAATCTGTGAACTTAAATTGCAGCAATGAAGGTTTAGGTTGGACATTAGGAAAAACTTCCTGTCTGGGTAGTTAAGCCTGGAAACAAATTGCCTAGGGGGATTGTGGAATCTCTAAGAAGAGGTTAAACGAACACTTGTCAGGAATAGTCCAATTATTACGTAGTCCTGCCTTGAGTGCAGGGGACTGGACTAGATGACTGACTGAGGTCCCTTCCAGTCCTACACTTCTATGATTCTATGTTTGCTGTATAGTCTTTAACAAGATAACCAATTGAACAACAAGGAAAGTTTTATACAGCCACATAAGTGACATAAGGCATATTTAACGAGGCATCCAAGCACAAGAAATATAAAAAGCACTAGTGACTTGGGCTGTGGGTGAACAAGCTGTTGGGATAGGCTAGCCCTTGCCTCTCTCCCTCTGCCCAAGGCCTTGCCCCCAGGGAGGCTAGCCCCCTTCTGCCTCTTCTCCTCCACTGGAGCCCAGAGCACACCGCCCCGGAGCACTGGGCGGCCAGAGCGACCTGAGCACCAGGTGGGCAGGGCAGCCCCATCCTGCCTGCCCCAGCCTCTCGGCCATGGAAGAGCCCTGGGAAGGGGACTGGAAGCAGGCAGGAGAGGGTCTGGGGGGTGGAGTGTGGGCTGGGCTACGCCAGGCTGTTTTGGGAGGCACAGCCTTCCCCAGCTTATGCTACCCCCACCCATGACCTGTGAAGTTTATCTGCATGAAATTTTAGCTTGTACTATGACTTGTTTATACCACTGTATATACCATGCACTGAAATATTTATATTCCAATTAAAAAGTACAATATTTATATTCCAATTAATTTTGTGGTTAAAAATGAGAACATAAGCAATTTTTTAGTAACAGTGTATTGTGACACTTCTGTATTTTTATCTGATTTTGTATAGCAAGTTTTTTAAGTGAGGTGAAACTTGTGGGTACACAAGACCAATCAGACTCCTGAAAGGGGTACAGTAGTCTGGAAAGGTTAAGAGCCACTGACCTAGATCAGTGGTTCTCAACTAGGGTCTGGAGCCCCCTGGGGGGCCAGCAAGCAGGGCTGGCATTAGACTTGCTGGGGCCAAGGACAGAAAGCCAAAGCCCCACTACACGGGGCTGAAGTGCAGGGCCAGATGACCTGCCACTCCTCGCTGGAGCCTGAGCAACTTAGCTTCATGGGGCCCAGGCAGTTGCTCTGCTTCCTACCTCCTAATGATAGCTCTGGCTTTTATATGTAGAGAAATAGTTTTTGTGGCACAGGTGGGCTCTGGAATTTTTATAGCATGTTGGGGGGGGGGGGGGAGGGGCGCTCAGAAAGAAAAAGGTTGAGAACACCTGACCTAGAAGATCTTATTGTACTTGGTGGCAAAAAAGAAGATGGGGGCGGCAAATAAATGTAAACATCTTTTAGATGTTGAAACAAGTTCTCATTTGATTCAAGTTACTGTCTTTGATTTTCATCTTGAAATTTTCATTGTTTTGGTCATGGCATTTTCCTTGGTGGTTTTTTTTTTTTTTTTTTTTTTGGCAAACTCTCACTCTTCAGTGGGAAAACTTTGACCAGCTTCCTTAGAGACTGATTTAGGCCACAGTGGCTTGCAGGCTGTCATACTGAGAGCTTTGCATTTTTCTCTGGATCTTAAATTTCACAAACTGGATGGAGTTCAGATGAAGATACATTTTGGGGATTGGCTGGGTAAAAGGATTGATAATACAGTAAAGAATCTCTCATATCCTTATATCTAGCTATGTCATTTAACAGTAATAATTATTGCCTGAGTATTGTTTGGAGACCTGTGTGAAATAAGCTAGAGCTCTCAGTCCATTTCCTGATGAACTGCTCTCAATGTTCCAAAAAAGCCTCTTTATAATTAACACTCTATTTAGTATTCTCAAATTATCAGCATTGAAGAACTGAATGAGCAAGGAGACTGAATTGCTCTCTTACCCTTAAAACTGGATAAGGTTTGAGGCATGTTAGCAGGGCAGTGTGGGAAAGCTTGTACTGGTTCTAAACATGCCATTCTTCATCTCTAGATAATTAGAGGAATTCAGTCTATATCAGGAGTCAGCAATCTTTCAGAAGTGCTGTGCCGAGTCTTCATTTATTCACTCTAATTTAAGGTTTTGCGTGTCAGTAATACATTTTAATGTTTTTAGAAAGTCTTTCTATAAGTCTATAATATATAACTAAACTATTGTTGTATGTAAAGTAAATAAGGTTTTTAAAAATGTTTAAGAAGGTTCATTAAAAATTAAATTAAAATGCAGAGGCTCCAGACCGGTGGCCAGGACCAAGGCAGTGAGTGCCACTGAAAATCAGCTCGCGTGCCATAGGTTGCCTACCCCTGGTCTATATGGTCAGTCTGGCCCCTTTCATAAACACCCCTTAATGCAGGGGTCAGCAACCTTTGAGACATGGCATGCCAAGTCTTCAGTAATTTAAGGTTTCGCGTGCCAGTAATAATCTTACATTTCACAGGGGCCCCCGACAGAACCCCAGACTGGCCGCAGACTGAGTGGAGCCGGTGGCTGGGACCCCGGTTGGCAGGGGACGGCGGATGGAACCCCAGTTCTGTCTGGCCCTTGCCAGCCAGGGTCCTGGCCACCGGCCCCACTCAGCCCGCTGCCGGCCTGGGGTTCCGTCCAGCCAGGCCAGCAGTGGGCTGAATGGGGCAGAGACCCTGGCCGGCAAGGGGCCAGCAGTCGGAACCCCAGACCAGCAGCAGGCTGAGCAGGGCTGCCAGTCTGGGCTAAGCAGGGCCGGTGGCCGGGACCCTGGCTGGCAAGGGGCCAGCGTCCGGAACCCCAGACCGGCAGCTGGCTGAGTGAGGTCGGTGGACAGAACCCCAGACCGGTGGCGGGCTGAGCAGCTCAGCCAGCTGATGGTCTGGAGTTCTGGCCACCGTCTCCTGCCAGCTGGCGTCCTGGCCATCGGCCCTGCTCAGCCCGCTGCCGGCCTAGGATTCCGTTCACCCAGGCAGGCAGCGGGCTGAGCGGGGTTGGCGGCTGGGACCCTGGCTGGCAGCAGTGTGCCAGTAAAAATCGGCTCGCGTGCTGCCTTTGGTAGGTTGCCAACGCCTGCCTTAATGTGATGTGATGTATATTTAATCTCAGCAGAAATGACTATAGATGGTGGTCTGATACGTTGGGGTTTAAGCCCTAATAGAATGGGATCTACAACTGGATGACAGTTACTGATGGTGCCTGTAGAATTTAAAGCATTGACTTTGTGATGTGTCTGAAAACAGGTGGCATTTTTTCTATGGCTCATGGTTCATAAGGCAGAATAATGGAGTGTTTAATGTGCTGACTTTTATTATTGACCATACAAAGTTGCACTTGGTAAGATGTCTGTAAAGAACTGGGAAATATTTGTACTAATATTTGAATACTATGTATGCCTCTGTGTGTTTAAGTTATTTCTATGGAGTTAGATCATACGGTCAGTTAGGGCAATGGTTTTCAAACTTTTTTTCTGCCGACCCAGTTGAAGAAAATTGTTGCTGCCCATGACCCAATGGGGCTGTGGGAGGGGATCAGGGTGAGGGCTGCAGGGTGGAACCTGGAATGAGGGGCTCAGGGTGTGGGTTGGGGGGCTCATGGCTGGGGCAGGGGGTTGGGGTGCAGGAGGGGGTCAGGGCTCTGGGCTGGGGGTGCAGGCTCTGGGGTGGGGCTGGGAATGAGGGAGCTGGAGTGCAGGAAGGGGCTCTGGGTTTGAGGTGGAGCTCAGGGCTGGGGCAGGGGATTGTAGTGTGGGGTTGAGGCCTGGGCTTACCTCCGGCTGCTCCTGGTCAGCAGTGCAGTTTGGGTGCAGATGCAGGCTTCTCACCTGTCCTGGCACCGTGGACCGCACTGTACCCTGGAAGTGGCCAACAGCAGGTCTGGCTCTTAGGCTGAGGTGTGCAAGCAGCTCCATGCGGCTCTCACCTGCAGGCCCCGCCCCACCCCACCCCAGCTCCCATTGGCTGGGAACCAATGCTCAGGTCTAGGGCAGCACACAGAGCCCCGTGGCCCCCCTGCCTAGGAGATGGCCCTGCTGCTGGCTGCTTCCAGGGTGCAGCACAGTGTTGAAACAATGTAGGGACTAGCCTGCCTTAGCTGGGCAGTACCACCGACAGGACTTTTAATGGCCCGGTTGGTGGTGTTGACCAGTGCTGTCGTGACATAGTGCCTTCCAGGTCACGACCCACAATCTAAAAACCACCATGTTAGGGGAACCAAGCTGGAAAGGCAATACAGTGGCCTAGATAAGGAGCATCTCCACAAACACACACAATAGCTAGATTAATAACTCTGAAGAGGCAACTCCATGGCCCCAACCCAGGTGTCATAGCTGCCTTGCCAAGGCTGAGAAACTAGAGATCAAAAATAAAATACACTGATAGCTAAAGCATTCTGAGATGCAGAAAAGGGGAAAGTTTTCAGCTGGTCAGGATCAACAGCAGGCAGGCTGTATCTTGGCCCTTAAGAACAGAGGTCATCTAGGCTGTCACATCTTGCGGGGAATGCCAAGTATGACATTATGCATTTAGGTCTCTGTCTTTTTTAATTTATCTGAATGTTGTGCACCTTTTGGAAGACAAATCATACTTTGAATTGAAGCTGCTTCTGTGTCACTGCAGAACACTACTGTCCACGATCCTCAAAGGGAAACTCTTGCAGATGCCAAGTCCATTAGCCCTGTTAGGTATCATGGCAACCAAGGAGACATAATTCAGAGAGTAGTTGGATGCATGGTCCCTTCCCAAAGAAGTGGAGGCATGGGTTGCCATTCCAATAAGGTGCACACTGAGGACAGGAAGAGGGCCTCAGAAGGCACAGCTTACCCAAGGACTGTGACAGTGCCATAGACTTTTAAGGAGTCATTTCTAAGTTGGGAAATTGTCATAGTGATGTAACTTGCTCAACAGTCCACAGACCAAACTCTTTACTAGCAGTGGTTCTGCTGAATTAAACAGCATGTACCTCTGCAAGGAGCAATATCTTTTGGTTTTTGTACAGGGTAGTGGAGCGGCCCTCTCTGCTGATCTATGTAAATGAGCTGGTGGTCTTAGTCCACTTGGAATTGTTTGAGATTGGGTGACAGTATCAACTCAGTGGTCAGAGACTGTGTGAAAATGGAAACAGAATGGTGCACTCAGGTCTGAAGCACATTAGTAAGGCACAGCAGCAGAAATTTTGCTATTGCCCAAGCTCTGCCTGTACTGTGGATCAATACAAGGCTTTAACAGCTCTGGAAACTGATCCGGCACCTTTCAGGAAGGCTGTGTACTCCAACTGAAAACAAAATGTGCCTGGCCAAATGTAACATGCAGTTCTACAATGGAGCCTGTAACCACCTTCATCTTCTAATATGGAAGGATGACCCATGGAGACTACCGTCTCTACCTGCATTGCTCCAGCTTGCCACAAGCAGCCAGGCCACCTGCAGGACCTGTTTTCATACTTCATTAATGAAAGTAAGGGGTGCAGATGCAACCCTCACCCTTTAGAAGTCTGTCAAGGTGGCCTTAGATGGGGTGAAACATAGATGTTCCTGCCTTTGAACTCACTATATCCAAATTTCTCAGTACTTTGTGCAGCTGCATATGATTGATTTCAGGATGTGGGTCATTAAAACAAATACTTTTAAGGTGACAAAAACACCAACACAATGTTAGTACACAGTGTTGTAAGTTCACTGACTGCTGTATACAGCCTTGAGAATTTCATCAGCCGTAACAGAAATAGATTTTTCCCATAACTACTCCTGGAAACTGTTTGTACTATTTCTCCATTGTATACAAAACAAGTGATGGTAGATAATGTTGTTCAACTAGTTTTGAACTAGATCCAACTTGATAGCTCTTGTTGTGTGTTTTGTTTTGGTTTTTTTGCCATCCATCAGATGTTTGTAAAGCATGCTAAACAGCCAGCAATAAACCAACTAAAGAAATGGAAGCATAAGACTTGTTTGCATCTCACTTGAGTCAGTGTAAGGCCAGAAGGGATCACTAGATCTTCTAGTCTGACCTCCTGCATGCCACCAACACCACCCAGCACCCACACGCTAAACCCAACAACTAGAATTAGCCCAAATTATTACAGCACCCAGGAGACTAGACTATTATGTGCCACAGGCACAATATAGGAGGGATTGAGGTGCAGCAGTGCCCAAGGCCCCTGCATTGGCTGGGAAATATTAAGTGAGAGATATGCAAATAATCCTGGCAAGTGACCTGTACCTGCATGCTGCACAGGAAGGTGAAAACGCCCCAACATCACTGCCAATTTGATCTGGGGAAAAATTCCTTCCCAACCCCACATATGTTGATCCATCAGACCCCAAGCATTGGACCAAGACCCAGCCAGCCAAGTACCCGAGAGTGAGAGGATGTTCAGTGTCACCTCAGAGCCCTGGCTCACCCCACCCAATGTACCATCTTCAGCCAAGACCATCCCTGATGCTTCAGAGGAAGGAGATAAACCCAGACTACATTTGGGGTGGAGGGAGAGAAGCTCTTCCTGACCCCTGCAAGTGACTGGCTGAAACCCTGAAGCATGAGCCTTTAGGAACATAGGACATAACTGGAACTGAGTCCCAGGGCTGCTGAGCCCTGCCTGTTACCATCACAAGCAATCCTGTCAAGCAATTCCATGTTACCAATATACAATGTTGTTCTGCAAAGCATGGCAAAAACACACCATTCTTAGGTTGGACAGAATCTTCATCTAACTGAGCAAAACCTATCACTGCTTATTTTGCATATAAGAACAAAATGCTACAAACTGAGGCGTTACTGTGGGATTCTTTGCTATGTCTGTAACTGCTGTGGAAAGTTTCAAGGATGTTCTGAAATACACTCCCCAAAGTAACATTAACACACAGTTCTGTGTTTTTTTTTCTTTTTGTTTGTTTTTCTGCATATGTATATGTACCTCTGTCTCCCCCCACTTTTTTTCACTAATTTCTATAGCACATCTCACAATGACATATAGATGCTTTGATTAGTTCTTATCATGCGTGTTATTGTCAATCCCTTCCACTCCAAAAATTAAGTGATAGAATTAATGTTTTTGTGTTCTTAAAGTCAGTCTCAGAGGCTGCCAAGAAGAGCAAGTTCCAAATGCCACAGAGCACCCAGTTGTCGGATTAGCTTGTATACCACGTTACAGCCCAGCTTGTGAGTCATCTCTGCATGCTTGTCTTGGGCAAGACTTGTACTGTATCCAGTGTTGCCAGCTCTTGTGATTTCCCCTCCCGCCCCCCCCCCCCCAACCTTCCTGCTGGAGCTGGAGTCAGAGCCAGAGCCAGGCTCCGAGAAGCTCCCACCCTCTCATGACTACTTGCTCTGTCTGGGGAAAACCTCTTTTGATCAGTGCTTTCCCCACTGCCCGATCTCTTGGAGTAGAGCAGCCAATCAGAGTTGCTGCAGGAAGCAGGCAGAGCTCTCCCCCTTTCCTCTCAGGAGCCAACACAATTCCTGTAGCAGGAATAGCTTGGTGGCTCCACTCTCCTTCTCCCTTTCCTACTGTGACTAACCAGATGGCTGCTCTCCTCCTCCCCTCTCCATCCCAGCAATACCTGGCCTGGGAAGGGGCTGAGAAAGAGATGAACTACTCTTGGAGCTACCCCTACAGCCTAGAAGTGGGAGGAGGAGACCTTGCTGCTTCCCCATCCATCCCCTGAGCCTGCGGGGGGGAGGGGGGGGCTGGACCAATCTGAGGGCAGAATTACTTGCTGGGGGATGGAGATGGGCAGATGTGGGGATGAGCTCCTGCAGCAGGGGTCAAAATCAATTTGATAAACTTGGAAGTGTAACACCACTAATTGTCACATGCTGGTGGGAGGACAGGGGAGTTTAAAAATCAAGACAGACCAAACCCACAGTACAATCTTTGACCCAGAAACACTTACAAAGAAAACAATAAAATAACCTCATGACTTTTTGGGTAGGCAGTTCAGTGTAATCCAGACAGCTACCCTCACCAGGAAAGATGCTTGAAACCTGCTTGAATGACTATCTCAGAGCAATCAGCTCTGATTCTCTCAGTTGCTGGCTCAACTCATGGAATAATAGATTTTCTACACAGGGGAGTGTGCCAGCCTGGCTGATGGATCAGCAGCTTCTCTGCTTGGGCATAAAAGGGAGAAAGATATTTAAGGGGAGGATGTTTCTCTGAGGTTGAGGGCGAGAGGAAGGCATCCACCACCACATGCAAGAAGTTGTGCCTGGGAAGAGAGAAAAGGCAGGAGGGACTCTGCCTAGCTTGAAACACTGACATGACTTTGAACTTGCAATAGAGGTGAGATCAAGCTAAAGGGTGGGTTGATTTTTTTGCAAAGATCTGTAATTCTCTAGTGCTTTTAAAGAGTAAAGTGACCAGGGCTGGTGCAACCCATTAGGTGACCTAGGCAGTCGCCTAGGGAGCTAACATCTGGGGTGTGTGTGGCATTTTGGGTCCTTTGGTGGGCGGCGGCCAGATCTTCGTCTGCCCCGGTCGTCGTCGGCATTTAGGTGGAGGGACCTGGGGCAGGGAATGTGGGAGTGCCGCCTGCAGCAAGTAAGGGAGGGCTTGGCACACAGGGGAACCACTCCCCACCCCAGCTCATCTCTGTTCTGCCTTCTCCCCTGATCATGCTGCCTCGCTCTGCTTCTCTCCCTCCCAGGCTTCCAATCAGCTGTTTGGCGCGCAAGCCTGGGAGGCGGGAGAAGTGGAGCAGCGACAGCGTGCTCGGGGAGGAGGCGGAACAGAGGTGAGCTGGGGCGGGGAGCTGCTGCACAGCTCCCCGGGCCGGGAGGAGCTGCCATGGGGGAGGGGGACACCTCAGGGGGGAGGTGGGGAGCTGCTGTGGGGGGGCACCTTTGGGTGGGGGGTGGTGGTGGAGAGCTGCCACAGGGCTGGGGGTGGGGGGCGCAAGGTGGAAGTTTCGCCTATGGCGTGAAACATCCTTGCACCCACCCTGAAAGTGACTGTTTTAAAAGTTCCTTTGCTAAGCCAGTGCCTTGCTTTCCAGCCATCTTGTCCCTGAAGGAGTTAAACTAGAAGCCAGAGTGCCCACAAGTAGGTTGGACTCTGGGGGCGTATGTATAAGCAACTGGAGAGAATCAAGAGGTCAGATTTGTTCCAGCGTGCTTGCTGCTGAGGCACTGGGAGTACCTTTCCCATACCTGAACAATAGCTCTGTGTGGCTCAAAAGCTCATCTCTCTCACCAACAGAAATTGGTATAATAAAGATATTACCTCCACACACCCTGTCTGGCTACACTTTCACAGTAACGATGCTTTAGAATCTGATCAGCTGCTGGCAGCAGTACTGCATCCCATATTGTCCAGTATTGCATCAGATACTTCCATGGTTCATTGATCTTATGTTGAAGTGACCTACCACTATCTAAACCAAGCTGTGATTGTACTTTGAACACTGGAAAGGAGGTCACTAAAAAGCAGTTAAGAGTGCTTTTGTTATATTGCATAATACATTATATGGGCAACATGTGCCAGCCAGATAAGACATAAAGATCAATTACACAAGGCTTAGGGAAACTTATCAGTACTTGTACTAAAGAAAAAAATAAACTTCTATGAGCTGAAGGGAACTACACAGTAACAAAAATACAAAAGAAATTAGGCAGCTAAAGATACCATTATCTTGAGTAATAAAAACAAATCTAAAACCGTAAACTGCAGATTATTGTGAAGACCTTTTTAATGTGATTGTGGAGTTGAATAGCTTGGTGTAAGCTTCTCCTGCAAGCTGCTGCAATTAACTAAAGACACTGGTTAAATATTAGTGTAACCCACCCACCTCCTGGGTGTGGTGTTCTGTCCTACCTAGTGGCACCGAGACCATTTAAAGATAGAGATAAAATGAATCTACTCTACAGCCTTAGCTAACAGCTAGCTGGCTTTTAGCTTATGCAGTAGAGGCTCAGAGGTCCCCGATTCAATCCTGCCTGTTGACAAGCAGGGTCTGTCAGCATTACAAGTAGGGGCTAGTCTGGGATGTCAACTGGGAAGACTCTGAAGCTCAGGATGTGCTTCCTCAGCTAGGGGATGTATGTAACCCACACACCTCCTGGGTGTGGTGTTCTGGCCCATCTAGTGGCACCAAGACCATTTAAAGAGAGAGATAAAATGAGTCTGCTCTACAGGCTTAGCTAACAACCAGTTGGCTTTTGGCTCATGCACTAAGCTCCAGAGGTCCCTGGTTCAATCCTGCCCGTCAACGACCGGGGTCTGTCATTACATTAGCACCAGTTTTGAAAGGTGCTCCGCACTGTTTACCCTCCTTCAAATACACTCTGGTAAAAGAGTAAAAAAAATATTTTGAATGGACAGTAAATTCCTAATATCTAACAATTCAAACAAAGTAAAGCAAACAAAAGCCCAATCGCTGTATTTATTTCTAACTGATATGAAAGGCATGATGCTGATGAACTGCATACAAAAATCAGATTTGAACTGAGCTACTTGTTCTCTACCTAAAACTGTCTCAGGTTGAGCACCCAAATCAGTGGTCACTTGTGAGCGTATTGGTCTTGCAAAATAGGGATAATGGCTCAGATCCTCCAAGGCATTAAGGTGCTATGAGAGTTAAGTTTCTAAACACCTTTTGAGGATCTGGGCACATATGAAATATCTCACCAGAGTTTTATGAGGAATAATTGGCTAAAGCTCGTTGTAGCTGAAAAGCAACATATGAACCTAAAAGTAGAAAGTGCTGATTTTTCTCATGAGGTAAAGAGCATCCTCAGCTCTCACGGGCTTCCATAGGAATTGAAAGCACTTGTCTCGGTAAAGCAAGCTCTATAAGCTTTTATTTATTCTGATTCTAACTAGGACAAGAACTATCAATATCAAAACATCTCAAGCAAGTCTATTCTTATGGTCCAACTAGGACCAGGAACTGCTGGAAATCTCAGAGAGCCTTTTTTTTATGATATCTAGACTAAAGAGACTTAGGCCTGGTCTACACTACGAGTTTATTTTGAATTTAGCAGCGTTAAACTGAATTAACGCTGCACCCGTCCACACAACAAAGCCCTTTATTTCGATATAAAGGGCTTGTAATATTGATATCTGTACTCCTCCCCGACGAGGGGAGTAGCACTGAAATCGGTATTGCCATTTCGAATTAGGGTTAGTGTGGCCGCAATTCGATGATATTGGCCTCCGGGGCCTATCCCACAGTGCACCATTGTGTCCACTCTGGATAGCAATCTGAACTTGGATGCACTGGCCAGGTAGACAGGAAAAGCCTCACTAACTTTTGAATTTCATTTCCTGTTCGCCCAGCGTGGAGCGCTGATCAGCACAGGTGACCATGCAGTCCCAGAATCAAAAAAGAGCTCCAGCATGGGGAGATGAATCTGTTCTATCAGAACTCCGTTCCAATAGACGAAATGCCAAAACATTTGAAAAAAATCTCCAAGGCTATGATGGACAGAGGCCATAATAGGGACTCAACAGAGTGCTGAAACTTAAGGAGCTGAGACAAGTGTACCGGAAAGCCAAAGAATGAAATGGACGCTCATGGAGGGAGGGGCGACTGACGACTGTAGCTATCCCACAGTTCCCGCACTCTCTGGAAACCATTTGAGTTCTTGGCTGAGCTCCCAAAGCCTGAAGGGTCAAAAACATTGTCACAGGTGGTTCAGGGTATATGTCATCACCCCCCCCCGCCCCTCCCTCTATGAAAGCAAAGGGGAAAAAAATCCTTTCTCACCTTTTTTCAATGTCACTGTATGTCTACTGGATGCTGCTGGCAGACACGGTGCTGCAGTGCTACACAGCAGCATCCCCTTCCCTTCCCTTGCAGACGGTACAGTATGACTGATATCCATCACCATTGTCCCGTGAGTACTCCTGGCTGGCCTTGGTGAGGTCAGCTGGGGGCGCCTGGGCAAAAATGGGAATGACTTCCAGATCATTCTCTTCTTTAAGCTTTGTCTAATGGAGATTAAGTCCTGCCTGGAATATCATAGCAGGTGGAGTCTGCCCTCTTCTCCCTCCCCCCCTTTTGATCTCTGCTTGCAGAGGCAATAAAGTCAGTGTTGTTTCAAATTCATGCATTCTTTATTACTTCATCACACAAATGGGAGGATAACTGCCATGGTAGCCCAGGAGGGGTGGGGGAGGAGGGAAGCAACGGGTGGCGTTGTTGCAGGGGCACCCCCTAGAATGGCATGCAGCTCATCATTTCTGTGGGATGTCTGGGGCTCTGACCCGGAGCGGCCGTTTGCGTCTCTGGTTCTTTAGTAGGCTTGCCTGATATTCTAGGCAGGACTGACTCTCCCTTTAGACAAAACTTAAAGAAGGGAATGACCTGGGGAGTCATTCCCATTTTTGTCCATGCGTCCCCGGCCGACCTCACCGAGGCTGGCCAGGAGCACCCGTCACAGCAACAGACAGTACAGTATAACTGGTAACCATCATTGTCAACTTGCAAAGCAGCAGACGGTACAGTATGGCTGGTAACCGTCTTTGCTAACTTGCAAAAGGCAAGGGGATGCTGCTGTGTAGCGCTGCAGTACCGCGTCTATTAGCAACATCCAGTAGACATACGGTGACAGTGAGAAAAGGCTGAACGGGCTCATGGTTGCCGTGCTATGGCATCTGTCAGGGCAATCAGGGAAAAGGGCGCGAAATGATTGTCCGCCATTGCTTTCACAGAGGGAGGATTGAGTGACAACATTTACCCAGAATCACCCGCGACACTGTTTTTGCCCCATCATGCATTGGGATCTCAACCCGGAATTCCAATGGGCGGGGGAGACTGCGGGAACTATGGGATAACTATGGGATAGCTCTGGAAATCGACACTAGCCTCGGTACATGGATGCACACCGCCGAATTAATGTGCTTAGTGTGGCCGTGTGCACTCGACTTTATACAATCTGTTTCCAAAAACCGGTTTCTGTAAAATCGGAATAATCTCGTAGTGTAGACATACCCTCAGATAAATTCCGGGAACCTTCTTGTGCTCCCATTAAAATTGTCAAAACTCCCATTAACCTCAATGGATGCTTATCTGCACTTCTTGGTAATGAGAAAAAGGCCTAAACCAAAACCCTGCAACTGACACCACTGAAATTTGGGAGTGTATGGGTCTAGATTTGTACTTAGTAGCTTGGACCCATCCCTGCTTACAATGGGGGAAAATACAAAGGAACAGCTGTGTGTAGCAAGAAGGTTTTGCTCCTTTAGTGTCCTTGGAGAAGGAACAAATAGTCTGAGTTCACATGATGTTAAATGTTTGTAGATTTATATTAGTGACCTAAATAAAACCAGGATTTCAAACATTGAGCACTAAGTTATGTTCATAATGCAGTGAAGGCTTTTCTCAAAGTAAATGTTTCCTTTGTTGTATTGATTCAAATGAGCATGTGTTGTTCCCAGACAAAAATATTTTTAGATTCTGTTGCTTTCCTTTTGGAATAGAGTAGCTAATTCTTCCCTGGGCTTAACTGTTTGCTGATAAACCATACAGCGCTTTGAAGGAATTCATAACACTGCATCTGAGCCACAAGTACAGGAAAACATGCTACAAATAGTCTTTGGACCACCTTTAAAAAAAGTTACACCTGTTTTTAAACAGCATTACTTTGGGGGTGGCAGGAGGAAGTGTGTGTGTGAGAAATTATTTGAATATTGACTAACTTTCTACCAATTAAACTATATAAAGCTCTGCATAAACTGGGCTCTGCCTTCCTGAGAGACCACCTCTTTCCCTGCATAATACTGCTGCATTTGCTGTTAGTGGAGGGGTTCAAGTCGAAGCCCCCTTGCTTTAAGACACTGGTCTGATGGTAGGGAGATTTTCTGAGAGAGCCTTGGACTTGGAACTTGTTCTCCCCATGCTCTGAAATAGCCCAAATTGGTTGACTTTCAGGCCAAGACACAAAGCCCACCTCTGTGACTGGAGGTTTAGGGAAAGCTAAGATGGATGGAGTGCCGGGTTTTTTATGGAGCTGAGGAATGTGCGGATGGACCCCATTGCTCTGCCTGTAGCCTGAGTCATTATGAACACTAAAGGTTGTTCTGGGATTCAGAATGTGGGAATTATTTTTCTTGAACTGTTGTTTTCTGTAATGACATAACAGAATCGAGCCCAGGGGTTGAGGTACAAACCTGCCATAACCAGACTCAGTGGCTGAGGGGATAAATCCTCACCAGGGGAACTGAATCAGTGGTGAGTATGTCTGTGGCACAGTTAAAAGGTGTTGTGGCCTAAAATCTGCTGGGGGGTGGTGCGACACTGGCACAGCTAGGAAATAGCTATCAGCCAGTACTCTGCTGAGAGCAGGGAAGACTGCTGAATGGTGAGACTCTGGCACAGCTAGGAAAGCGGTGGGCCAGAATTCCACTGAGAGCAGGGAAACTGAGGTACAGCTAGAATGTGCTGGATGCTGTTAGTGACTGTAGAGCTAGCCAAATAGCTGTGGGCCAGTACTCTGCTGAGAGCACGACACATTTCTGGGAGCAGGGAAGATTCAGGGTGGTAAGATATGGTTTCACACCTTTGGGGTTGACCAAACCCTTTACTGGTCTGGGTGAGAGAAATGGAGGCACAGCTAGAAGGTGCTTTTGTCCTGGAAACTGCTAAGAGTGGCGAGACCCTGTGTTAGAATCCTGGGCTACAGCAGTTGTACCCGCACTCTGATAATTGAATCACCAATTCGATTGTTCTGGAGTAAACCTGAGTGTCAAAGCTGTGACCAACTGATAGATTGGGGATGGGCTGGAGAGGGTTATAGGGCTAATTTACCCCAGAAAGTAGAAAAGATGAAGGAAAGAAGGAAGAAAGTGTGGAGGAGATTGGTAGGCTTTTAAGAGAGAGCTCAAGGGGAAGATATCTTCTCTCTCCTCCATTTTTGGCTGAGTGAACTAAAAATTTAGCTGCATTAGGTTGATTTTATAAGCAATGCGGTTACACAATCAAACCCGTTCCATCGACCTAAAGGGCTCTTAAAATCGACCGCTATACTCCACCCCAACGAGGGGAGTAGCACTAAAATTGACCCTCTTGGGTCAAATTTGGGGTTGTGCAGATGCAGCGTTGTGCAATTTGATGGTATTGGCCTCCGGGAGCTATCCCAGAGTGCTCCAATGTGATTGCTCTGGACAGCACTTTCAACTCTGATGCACTAGCCAGGTACACGGGAAAAGCACCAGGAACTTTTGAATTTCATTTCCTGTTTGATCAGCGTGGTGCGCTCAGCAGCACAGGTGACCGCTCCATCCTGGAGCTCATTTGTGATTCTGGGATTGCATGAACAGGAGACACTGGATCTGATTGCTGTATGGGGAGAAGACTCTGTGCAGGCAGAACTCTAAGCAAAAAGAAGAAACGCTAATATATATGCCAAAATCGCACAGGGCATGGTGGAGAGAGGCTACACCTAGGACACACAGCAGTGCTGCATGAAAGTTAAGGAACTCAGGCAAGCCTACTACAAGACAAAGGAGGCAAATGGTCACTCTGGGTCAGAGCCCCATACATGCCACTTCAATGATCAGCTACATGGCATTCTAGGGGGGGACCCTACCAGTACCCCAACACTATCCGTGGACACCTACAAGGGGGAAGTCTCATGCAACACAGAGGAGGATTTTGTGGATGATGATGAGGAGGAGAATCCGTTCCCCCTGGCAGCCAGGACCTTTTAATCACCCTGGAGCCAATACCCTCCTAAGGTGGGTTCCTGGACCCTGAAGGCGGAGAAGGCACCTCTGGTGAGTGCACATTTGTAACTACAATACAGGGGTTAAAAGCAATTGTGTTTTAATGTTTGATTTGCCCTGAAGACTTTGGGATGAATTCATGGCCAGTACAGCTACTGGAAAAGTCTGTTAACGTGTCCGGGGATGGAGCAGGAATCCTCCAGGGACATTTCCATGAAGCTCTCCTGGAGGTACTCTGAAAGCCTTTGCAGAAGGTTTCTGTGGAGGGCTGCCTTATTTTGTGTCCTCCATGGTAGGACACTTTACCACACCAAGCCAGTAGCAAGTAGTCTGGAATCATTGCAGCACAAAGCATGGTAGCGAATGGTTCTGGTTTTTGGTCGCATTCATGCAACATTCGGTCTTTATCTTTCTGTGTCAGCCTCAGGAGAGTGATATCATTCATGGTCATCTGGTTGAAATAGGGGAATTTTTGTAAGGGAACAGTAAAAGGACCGGTTCATGCTGGGCTGTTTGTGCTTGGCTAAAAGAGATCATCCCTGAGAATAGCCATGTGGTGGGGGGAGGGCTGTGCTGCATATCCACCCCAAAACCGTAGCCCCTCCTTTTAAATGGAAAACCCAACCGGCATTGCTTTCTATGGGAAAAGAGGGCTCTGCAGTTTGAAACTATTCCCACATGTTATGAAGGCAGAAGAAGCCAACCCTGCATACCCTTTGGCTTACCAAGGCTGCCAGGAAACCTAATTCTGTTGCCCAGCCATGTGTGATGTGTCACCATATTGGCAGGTGCTCCATATAAAAGGCAAAATGCAACCTTGTACCTAAAACACATATGCTGTCTGCTCTGAATTACTTGATTCACTGTGAAAGTCTCTTCCTTTTGCTCTCAGAAATGTATCATCTTAAATTTTACTCTCCCTTTTTATCCTCCCTACAGGTGCAAATGTTTCTATGCTCCCCCTATCATCTCCATCCCTGAGGTTATCGCAGATTAGAAGGCGGAAAAAACACACTCGTGATGACATGTTTTCAGAGCTCATGCAGTCCTCCCGCACTGATAGGGCACAGCTGAATGCATGGAGGCATTTGGTGGCAGAGGCCAGGAAAGCACTCAGTGAGCGTGATCAGAACACACAGGAGGAGATGCTGAGGCTAATGAGGGAGCAAATGGACAGGATCAGGCATCTGGTGGAGCTGCAGGAAACGCAAGAGCACAGACTGCCGCTGCATCCACTGTATAACTGCCTGCCCTCCTCGCCAAGTTCCATATCCTCCTCACCCAGACACCCAAGAATGCGGGGAGTGGGGACGGCAAACAGCTTTGATTTGTAGTGTGGCTACAATAAGCAACGTGGCCTTGTCCTTCCTGCCTCCCCCACCCCACCCAGGCTACCTTGTCACTGATCTCGCTTTTTTTTAAATAAAGAATGCATGGATTCAAAACAATAGGGACTTTATTTCCTTTGCCAACTGTGGTCGAAGTAGGGAAGGGGATTGGCTTCCAGGGAAGTCAATTCAACAAAGGGGGTGGTTTTGCATCAAGGAGAAACGCACACAACTGTCACACTGTAGCCTGGCCAGTCATGAAACTGTTTTTCTCTGATGTGCAGCATGCCTAGCTGTGCTTTTCTAATCGCCCTGGTGTCTGGCTGTTCAAAATTGACCACCAGGCAATTTGCCTCAACCTCCCACCTCTCCATAAATGTCTACCCCTTACTCTCACAGATATTATGGAGCACACAGCAAGCAGCAATAACAATAGGAATATTGGTTGCGCTGAGGTATAACCTAGTCAACAAACAGCACCAGTGGGCTTTTAAATGTCTAAAGGCACATTCTACCACCATCCTGCACTTGGTCAGCCTATAGTTGAACTACTCCTTACTACTGTCCAGGCTGCCTGTGTATGGCTTCATGAGCCATAGGAGCAAGGGGTAGGCTGGGTCCCTAAGGATAAGTATTCGCATTTCAACATCCCCAATGGTAATTTTCTAGTCTGGGAAGTAAGTCCCTTCTTGCAGCTTTTTGAACATCCAGGAGTTCCTAAAGATGCAAGTGTCATGCACCTTTCCCAACCATCCCACGTTGATGTCTGTGAAACGTCCCTTGTGATCCACCGGTGCTTGCAACACCATTGAGAAGTACCCCTTGCGGTTTATGTATTGGTTGGCAAGGTGATCCAGTGCCAAGATAGGGATATGCATTCCGTCTATCGCTCCAGCACAGTTAGGGAGCCCCATTGCAGCAAAGCCATCCACTATGACCTGCACATTTTGCAGAGTCACTAACGTTCTTAGCAGAAGGTCACTGATTGTCTTGGCTACTTGGATCATAGTAGCCCCCACAGTATATTTGCCCACTCTGAATTGATTCCTGACTGACCGGTAGCAGTCAGACATTGCAAGCTTCCACAGGGCTATTGCCACTCACTTCTCAACTGTGAGGGCTGCTCTCATCTTGATATTCCTGCACTTCAGGGTGGGGGAAAGCAATTCACAAAGTTCCATGAAAGTGGCCTTACACGTGCGAAAGTTTCGCAGCCACTGGGAATCATCCCATACCTGCAACATTATGTGGTCCCATCAGTCTGTGCTTGTTTGCCAGGCCCAGAATTGGCGTTCCACTGTATCAACCAGCTCTACTGTCACCATGATGTCCCAATTGCCACATCCTGTGCTTTCAGGAACGTCTCTGTCCATGTCCTCCTCACAATCGTCCTTGTGCTGGAGACTTCTAGCCAGGTTCCGCACATACTGCAAGATAATGTGTGAGATGCTTACAATGTTCACAACAGCAGCAGTGAGCTGAGCAGGCTCCATGCTTGCCGTGCTATGGCGTCTGCACGGGTAACCCAGGAAAAAAGGCGCAGAACGATTGTTTGCCATTGCTTTCAAGGTGGGAGGGAGGGAGCGAGGGGAGATTGATGACATGTACCCCAAACCACCTGCAACAGTGTTTTTGCCCCATCAGGCATTGGGAGCTTAACCCAGAATTCCAATGGGCAGCAGGGGCTGTGGGATAGCTACCCACAGTGCACCACTCTGTGAGTCGATAATAGCCATGGTATTGAGGATGGACTCCACCGACCTACTGTGCTTAGTGGGGACATACACGATCGACTGTATAAAATCACTTTCTAAAGCTCGACTTCTATAAAATTGACCTAATTTTGTAGCGTAGACATACCCTATGTTATTGTAAATACTGAACTGCACAATTTGTAAGGGTGATGGGGAGAATGCCGTAAATAAACTACACAAAGTGTTTGACCAGAAGAAGGTCACTGAGTGGTTTGTGGCTAGAAAAAGAGACAGGAGCAGCATGATGCCACATCGCATCTTGGTACAGTTTGAGAATGCTGTGTGCTAGGATTCCACGGTGAGCAAGGAAAACTCAGGATGGTAAGAGATCTGGTTTCATGCTTTTGGGGGTATATTTTAGATGTAATTAAGCATTGAGGAATGGGAAATCAAGGGGATGCAATCCTATGCTCTGGGTGTCCCTAAACCTCCAACTGCCAGAAGTTGGGACTGGACAACAGTGGTTGGAGCACTCAAAATTGCCCTGTTCTGTTCATTCCCACTGAAGCATCTGGTGCTGGCCACTGTTGGAAGACAGGATACTGGGCTAGATGGACCATTGGTCTGACCCAGTATGACCCTTCTTATTTGCTGACTGTTTTTATGATGAATAGATCCTTACTGCTTTGGTATTGGTTTTATTTTGCATTGTGGTTTAATAATTAGCCAGGTTGCTTGGAGGCTCGGATAGGTGGCTTTTAAAAATATTTCTTTTAATGTAAGGACAACAAGCTTTGATATATCAGGTCATTGGCACATTGATTTCCATCCTCTGGCAATGATCAGTAATCATGCCTCAGACCTGTACAAAAATATGAACAATCCGCCCATGATACATTTAGACAATTGCATGATGTAGTACCACAGCAGTGTGTATATATGGATTCCTGAAGATGTTTGTTGGGACTCTTAATTCCTTCCTGATGCCCCCAAGATATCATTTTATGTCATGGAATGTGTTTGATTCCTTTTATCATAGCTGTTGTATGTGTTTCACTAATCATCATTTGACCAAGGATGATACTTTGCCATGTATGCTAGTGAACAAATGAATGCAGATTTGCATACTTTTGTCCCTAGATAGCATTACTTGCCATCTTGGCAGAATGATAGTTTTTAACACTTGAGAAAAATGCTGTTATCTTTGCCAAAGCTGCCATTCATTTTTGTGGAAAACAGTAAAGATCCAATATCGAATGTACTGGCAGACAGGACTCCTGGATTCTGTGCCTGACTCTGCCGTGGTCACTTCACAGACCATGTTAATTCCAGGGTACATCCTAGCTTTTGCCAGTGTAGACCGTGCCAGAGGATCCTGGCGGTGAAGTCTGCCACTTGAGAAGACTGTAGTGGATGAAAGTGACCATCCTCTCTCCACTACACCAGGGAGCTTGCAGGGTGTAGTGAGTAGTGTTGGCTAGGGAGTAGGCATGGCGGGGGGTGCACTGAAACAGTATACGTTCTTTTAATAACCTTCCCCAGAGGGGCTGTAGCTCCTACCTTTAAATCTGCTTCTCTTCTCACCCTATGGAAAACTCCAAGTGAGTGTGGTTGACACCCTTGCTTACTCTCCCTCTGGATGAATGCATTCTTATCCTAGAGTTCTAGGCTCCTTGAATCAGTTACAGGGAACCTGGCCCAACTATTGTGGGCCTAAGTAATGATTACTTCACAGTTAAGTGTCAGTTAATCAGTATTCTTGCTGACACTTGCTATGTAAATGTGGTTGATATTTTCTCCAAACCAACAAAAATCTGTTTTATCAGCTAAGTTGTCGGTACCCTTTTTTGCACAGTACTTCTAGAGGGTGCTGTCTCCTTTATAGGAATGTTCATTCCAGATTTAATATCAAACCCTGCCTCTGACCATACCCCAAACTTTGGTGCATAGGGCAGAGGAGTTTTGAAATCCAGATGCTGATCTGTATTTAGCAAGTGATTCTCTTACCTTGATGATGATCCAAACCAAAGCCTCTGATCCAAACAACCCTGAAATTTATGGTGTTTGGTATCTAGTTATGGATTCATGTTTTACGACTTGATCCCATCTCTAATTTATTCAGCTGTCAAAACCTCTGTATCTAAAGGATTGGGAGGTAGGATAGCCTTAAGAAGGTGCACTGTCAGTGTCTGAATTGTGCAAATGGGGTTATCCAGTACAGTCACTTGCGATAAACAACCCAGCTGCCTTCTTTTACAGAGAAGTCAGTGAGTTTAACTAAAGGTGCAAGGCTGGGTTGCATTTTTTCCACTGTTAAGTAGAGCCAATATTTACAGTGTTTTGTTATTTTACACAGTAATTATCTTTTAAATGTTACTACTGAAGGTTATACTACCCTAGGTCCATGTGACTCAAGAGCAGTGCGTGACCCTGAAAATACAGGAAGAAAATCTTTCAGTTAATGCAGGAAAGACTTTTAATTCTACTAAGTGTTTATCTCTAAGCAGTGCTGGGACTGAGCCTCAGAACTGTAGTAACTAAGCTTTTTATAACTTGGAAGCTCACTTCAGCACTATCAAGGATTCTGTACAATCAGAATTGCTGCCAACTAGGCCTTATTCAAAAGCTATTTTTAATGCCATGCTATGTCCCATCCCTCCCAAGTATAGAGCCAGATTGTGTGCCTGTCTCTCAGCCTAGCAAATAGGATTCCATGTGTGACATAGACCCAAAATGAGGGACAGAAATGATTCATGCAGGACATTTAAAAGGCTGTTGGATTAGTTCCTTTAGTATAAATAACTTTCTACAATTATCATTTCCTGATTTATAATCAGAAAAAACAATCAGTCTTCAACAATAAAAGTGAAGGGATCCAAAACTTGTGTGGGACATAGATAAACAATAGGACTAAAATGAATGATCTCCCTTGAAATGAGGAATAAGTGAGAGGTCTGACCCCATGATCTGTACATTGGCCTCTATTTTCCATAAGGATAATAGTATGCTTTCCTTGTGAGACTGGCACCTTTTCTTCCTCAACTCTTGGGGAGAGGTTTCAGTCGTAGGGTCTCTAAAAGGAAGCAGTCCATCAAATGCAGTTGTAGTTGGCTCTTGGCTAGAGGGGAAAGGGTTCCAGGAAAGGTTTCTTGTACCTTCTCCCACTGCATGCACCTGCCAAAAAGTCAGGCATAACCTGTCTCTAAACTAGGTTCCAGAATTCCATGAGAGTGAAGAGTTCCTAGTACCTTGAAGGATTGGGCCTTCTGAGAGTCTACAATGTTAGTGGCACTTTCTCTTGCTACTGTGGTCAACTAACTCTTTTGGGGAAACGTTCAGCCAAAGAGCACTGAATGATGATGCTAAATTCCAGCTGGGGAAAACAAATGGTAATGCTAATATTCTACTATTTTAAGGGTCTGCTACTTTTCCCTGCTTATTCTCAGTTGATTGTACAAGTGAGAAATGGGCCAAATCTAAAACCCTGGATCCAAGCTTAATACCTTTATAATAGGTAGAACTAAAATTCTGCATATGAATCTTCCTCAAATGGGAGATTCATAAATAAATCTGTACCTGAACTTTTCCCAGGTGTGGGGGTGGTGTGTGTGTGTTGAGAAATAATGTTAGGGTTGGGATCATAATAGAGACCATTTCCAAATTGCATATTTAGATCCAAATCTAGATCTGTGGATTTGGTCTGAGCCTATCTCTAGCACAAGTTTTTAAAAATACTAGGAACTGCAGTCACTGTGAAACATGGAAGCAACAAAAGTTGTAGGGGATTTCATCTGAATTTAGTCAACACAATGTTCTGTTCTTCATATCTGTACAGTAGAAATCTGACAAGTGACTCATCCCCTGGTATTTCTTACTATCTTTCTCTTTTTGTCAGGTTTAAAGAAAATAGCCAAAAAAAGCCTGGCAACTTATGCTTTCTGTAGGACACAGTATTTATCAATTGCCTTATTTAGAATGGATTGGAGGAGATCCATTAAAGCAGAGGTTTTCAAGCCTTTTCATAATATGGATCACTCTTTCAAACTTCTCCCATTCATTGTCATTAGGACAATCTTCCTTCCTGTTTGTGATCACGTAACATCCCTGTGTCAATTACAGCAATTACTGTACATGAAAAGTAATATTAGGAGTCCATGTCATCACCAGGAATTCCTGGCTCCCACTCCTGTGCTCAAACCACTACTGCATCTTGCCTCTCTGAGGTAAAGTTATAAATGAAAATGAATACAGTACACTTCTTTCCTTAGTACATTTAGGGCCATTTTGTGAATTCAGTTACTGAGGCAAATAGTTCAATAAGGTTCTAAAAGGAATAGACATTTTATTTTAAACATTTAATCTATAGTAGCTAGGATAAAATTTTAAAAGGCTTCTCAGTCCTCATGCTGCAGAGCATAAGCTAATCACTGGCTCCAGTCAGGAAAAATATCCTCACTCAGTTTTATAGTATTGCACAGTTAAGTGCATTAAGAGTTGTGGGGGGTCTTAAAGCTTTCTGGTGCTGGTCACTATCAGACTGGAATGTAGACTAAGTAGATCACTGAGTCTCATAAGGATGTTCCCTTCTGGTGCCTCTTTCTCTTTTCCTCTTCCTCTATTTAACAATATGAGAGTTTGTATACTATGTTTTATCACAAGCAGAAGGACACTTATCTGTAAGCAAACTTGCTTTGATTGAGGTTTTCCACATAACATGACTTATTTGCTCTCTGGCAAGCGTTCACTTTGTCTTTGTGTTGCCAGACACAGACTCTAGTGATGGGGAAACAATGAATAGTACTTTCAGGAAATTTGAGCATGGTCACATTTTCAGGATGATCAGAAAATGAAGTCAGGGAACTGTGAGCCATATTCTGAAGTTCTTACTCAGCGGTGGCACTTACTTTGATAAAACTCCCACTGAATTCTCTGGGAGTTGTGCACAAATAACAAGAAAGGTAAAAACTTAAAAATCTAGTCAAAAGGACCTGGCTCAATATTAGATCCAAATACTTACTAAACAAACCAAAACCCTGCAAACAAACAGTATTAAAAATAATGGGTTTCCTCTCCAAGCAGAGGTTTGGGAAGCAGCAGCAAAGGTACCCTAGAACTGCCAAAGAGCTAGAGAAGGTAGTGAGAAGGAAGTGCAAAATCAGAGGAGTTCCATATAAATGGTTCACATTAGAAGGAACCTATTAGGTTACAAATTCATAGGGTTTTCAGTTCTCAGTGTTGGTATAGGTGAACATGAAGCCTCAACATTTTAATATGGTTTGTAGTTTTATGTGGCGATGTTATCAGCAACGTGAAACATGTATATGTTTTCAAAAAACTGTAAACTGCTAAAATGCTATTTTGATGGGTGCCTAATGTATAACTAAGAGGAATATTATACATCCTGTACTGTATGTGGTAAGAGAAATGTGATACTATTGAGCTAACGTTGTTCTATTAGTGGGGTTAAAATATATATATATATATATATATATAATATACCAGTATACACTGCTATACAGTTAATAGGAATAAGCACAAGATTGGCTCAAGTCTAAAAATCAGTAGAGGAAAGCATATTATGACATTTGCATGACTCATTTAAGTAATGTGCAGTTACTATGTCCTGTCACTTTTGTACAGTTACGGAGCAGTATGATTGAAGTGCTATGGGGAAAGGAGATTTTCTTCCCATGTTAATCCCTCATATCTTAAAAGCTTTATATCGTTTAGCTGTCTTCTACAAGCTAGATTTATGCATTAATGATGGAAGATCATGCTATCAAATTATTATATCAAATGTTTTAAGGGAAATAGGGATGTGCTGCCTTTGTTCTAATACAGCAGGAAGCTCTAGCTATAGGCTCTGGGATTTCATTATGGTTTTGTATAACCATAGAGTGAGTGTGTGTGTACTATTTTAAAAAACATTGGTTTTATATTGGGAATTATTTAATATCATCCCAGCAATAGGATAACTGTACTATAGAGAATGTTACCTCAAATCACTGTATGCATCACTATGACAGGGGGTGGGGGAGAAAATGGGGGGAGAGCTGTAAAACAGTGAGAGAAAATCCAGAGAGGAGGGATGATTTGCAACTTCTGAAGAATTTATTTATTTATTCTGAGTCATTTATAGATTGGATAATTAGGATAGACTTGGAGACATATGAGAACTTTCTGGAATATGTTTGGACCTAATCCTGCAAAGCCTTAGTTACATGAGTAATCTTTCCTCACCTAAAATGTTCAATTGACGTCAATGGAACTACTTGCAGGAGAAAGGATTACTCTCCTAACTAATTATTTGTAGGGTGTGCCCTTAATCAGTCATTTTTACATCACAGGGAACTTCTCCAGTTTTCCTTTCTCACCCCCTTCTCTTTCCAAACAGAAGGTGAAAGATAGAATTACAATACATTTTATAGCGTAAGTGGGTATGTTTAATTATATGTAATTACACCCATGTACAAAACTACATTTACACACACACACACACACACACACACACACACACACACACACACAGTGAGTGGAGTGAGAGACTCGGCTTTACACAGTATCCTGGATGCATAAATGTTTGGGTTTTTTGTTGTTTAATTGATCAAATTTTGTAATAAAAAATTAATTGTGGTTCACATAGATAAAGTTGAGAACTGAAATATGAATAAACAAACTAAATGAGAAAATCAATTTCACATTGGTATATAAGATCTAATAAAATGCTGAAGATACAGAACTATATTTATGGACTAAATTAAAAAGAAATCTAGCATCTCAATCAACATAACAAACATTTATACATCTCACTTGGGCAAAACTGATTTGTCTCTTGCTTTCTTCTGTGTGTGTGTACATATAATTGTATATGTACATGTTTAATGATGTGTGCTTAACCATACCTATTTTCACTAGTTCCTGATTCAGTTTTTCAGAAGTAACCTCATTAAAATATCTTGCCTACACAGTATTTCTTTGTATAACATTATTAGGCTGACTGAGGGGGAATGGCTCCGAGGTACAGGGGCGGCTCTACAAATTTGGCCGCCCCAAGCAATCATGCCCGGGAGGCGCCCCCGAGCCGCGGGAGCAGCGGACCTCCCGCGGGCATGACTGCGGAGGGTCCGCTGGTCGCGCGGCTCAGCTGGACCTCCCGCAGCTGCGGGCGGTTCGCTGGTCCGGCGGCTCCGGTTGAGCTGCCGCAGGCATGCCTGCGGGAGGTCCAGCCGAGCCGGGGGACCAGCGAACCGTCCGCAGTCATGCCTGCGGGAGGTCCACTGGAGCCGCCGGCCGAGCGTCCCCTCCGCAGTCATGCCTGCGGCAGGTCCGCTGCTCCCGGGGCTCCGGTGGACCTCCCGCAGGCATGACTGCGGCAGGTCCGCCGGCCCAGCCTGCCGCCCCCCCGGGAAAGGGCCGCCCCAGGCGGGTGCTTGCCCCGCTGGGCTCTGGAGCCGGCCCTGCCGAGGTAAATTACCCTTTCCTGAAGTCTGATTTGCAACACTGTACTGTAGCTAAATCTCATAACTAGCTTTGATAAATTAAGCTTATTAACTCATCTGTCTACCTGATAATTTAGAGAGACAAGGTGGGTGAGGTAATGATCTTGTATTGGACCAACTTCTGTTGGTGAAAGAGATAAGCTCTTCTGGATTGAGCACAGAGGAGGACACTTAACACCTACTGACCAGTTGGTAACATTTAGTATGTACTGAATATAGCCACACTTAAACAGCACTTTGCTTCACAAGAGCAAAGTGAAAGTGGTATGTATCCTTAATATATCAGCCACCTATGTCCCCCTCCCCAATTAATTGTAAGGTATTACTTATTCAAACAGATGTGGGAAGTTACATATAAATACAGAATCAGGTGATTTGAAATTTTCAGACTTTGCTAGTTGGCGAGTACTTCAGCCTTCTACCACATTCACGGTAAGGAAAGTATTGTTTCAAGAATCACATTAATATGGTATACCAACTTCCTGTGTGACTTTATTGTCTATTTTACAGTAAATCATTACAATACAGTGGTTTGAGTCTTGGGATGCTGCTGAACAAACACTATTTTTGCCAAGTTTTGTGATGCAAGTTACTGTCTGCAATGAGTCATTTCTGGAGCTGGGCAAAAACTTAGGAGTTTCACTTTAAGTCCTGTGAGAAAAGCTTCAGGGTGACTTAATCTGTTTTAACAAGCAAAATCTCCTTCTGCCTTTTCATTAAAACGTCCTTCTTGCTTGAAACTACTGACCTAGGCATGTTTAAAGGAAAACAATGCTAAAGAGGAGGTCAGCCCCAGGCGGAGGTCTGGTCTGACCTTGCTTAGTTTACCTCATGGTAAAACTACAGTGTCTTGTCCTGGCTGTGTCTTTTTTTTTTTTTTTTTTTTTAAATCCACAGTATAGCTCACGTGCTTTAGATACCCAGAGGTAAAACTATGCCACTTTTAGCAGAGAATACAAGACTAGGCACACTTGTAATGGAAATTACCTCTCTCCCATTCCTGCCTCTTCCCTGGTATTCTGTTCCTTCATTTATATCCTAGGGTACCCTGCTAGTCCCTACTCTTGTGCCGACTTCTGTGGTGGTACACCACTAGGGTAAATTACCAGACTATTCATATATTGTTGTCCTGGCCATTGCCTTAACCTTATATAACTTAAGGCTCAGCTATGTATGTCTTATAGGCATTGGCTTATGGTGTGGTATCAAGTTGCATGGCCTCTGAGAGCTTTGGGAGGAATTGTCTCAGGGAGTGAGTTCCCTGGCCTGCAGAAGTGTTTCTGCACTGCAGCACCCTTCTAGAAATTCAGCATGCACCCTCCCCCTTACATGCACAGCAAGCAATGTTAGCCAATGCATGGTGGGTGGCAGCAGTGCAAGGCCATGGCCAAACCACTGTACAGGGAGATAAGGTCATGCAGTCATCTTGCACCTCAGGAGCAGCTGAACACAGCCTGGCCCTTAGGTTTAAACTCTTCAGGGCAGAGAACAGGTCTGAACTGATGTTTACTAACTGCTGTGTAAATTTCTCATTATTAGTGATTGTCTTAAGTCACTTATTAAAGATAAACAGAATTGTCAAGTTATTTTCTTAGGCCAAAAGAGAAAAGGAAATAAAGCAGAGTCCAAGCAGTTTGTTGTTGGTATGTTAACATACTGATGTTAAAATTACAGCTGTGACTTATTTTTAACCAGTATCTCCCACTTCTCTGAAATAGTTCCATTAATCCAGAAGAGGCAGTGAGTCGTTCCATTTTTGTTTTAAATCCTTGTTAATATCATAGCAATAGAGGTTATTTATTTTTATAACCAAAGTAACAAAATATACATATTTATTGTACTCATCATGATCCTGAACTTTAATTGAAAAAAATCTGGACATTTTTCTAATACCATGGTAACAGACATATGGGAAAGTGTGGTTGCCATTCCCCTAACCCCCAGTGTTACTTATATCCTCATTTGAAAGTCTATTGGGATAAGGCTGTTCCCTGAAGATATGAAGGTGGTTCCCTGTATCATGGCACTCCCTTCAGCATTTTACTGTGAATTTTTTCAGTTTTATATGACAGGCATGCAAAAATATTTAATAAGGTTAATAATATTATGAGGCTAAGCTGTGTTAAATAGAGCCATTCCTTCCTTTCAAATTGAAGGCTGTAGGTTTTTTAGGGGAAAGTCATATTTTCTATCCCAATACCACATGAATATAACATTGCAGAATACCACTCTCTGTGTGTACATATAAATACAAGATTAGGGGGAAATATTTCAAAAATATTTCCAGGATTTTTTATAAATTGGTTCAGTGGTGTTTTCCAATTATTTGTCTGCTTTACATAATCTAGGTCTAACAAGTTACTGCTTTGTGTGGTGGAGGTTGCTATTAGCTTTGTTTTTATGGTTGCTTGTATTTTTAATTTAATTGTCAAGGGCACCTAGAGGCTGGGATAGGTGCTGGTTATGTGTGTTGTTGTAAAATCAAATAAACATTAGTATGGTTTATGCTGCTAAAACTCTTTGCTCATAGAGAGTTAATTTATAAGGTTATGCTCTTTAATGCTCTTGGATGGTTAACTAGTTTCAGAAAGCAAATGTAAAGTTATACCAGAAACCTTTCCATAAGAATTACAAGCAGGGAACAAGAAACCATTATGAACAATAATAATTAAGAAATAATTTAAATTTTGAATTTCAAATAGGCCACAGAGTAAATGAAACTTACAAAAAATTCTGAACAACTTCCAATGATTAATTCAAGAAACTATCCCTGTATCTGCAAACATGGTGCAAATAGAGAGAAGTGAAACTTGCTGAATAAATTATGTTGCAGCTCATTCACACAGCTGTATGTATAATGTAATATATGCACCCAGAAAACAGTGCATAACTGTTGGACTGTTTTCCAATGCATCCCAGATGGCCTGTATTGAGTTTGAGGATGAGGTATTGTATGCCTTAACTGGGTAGCCCCTCATAATGTACTGATTTATATATGCGTGCCATGCACTGCCTTCTACTGGATATGCTTGTAGTGGCTGAGCTAGTGGAGCTGAATATGTACCTTATTGGGAGAGTCAGAACTCATGCATTCTAGTCTTAATGTTGCTTATGTGCATTTAATTGGTAACTGTGCCATTCACGATAGACTCATGGTCTTCTGAGCCACACGCCATGTTTTTAAGTAAATAGCACAGAACATATTTAAACACCTCTGGGCTTCAAATAATTAAGCCCTAAGAAGAAGGCAAAGGCCATGCTCTAGAGGGTCCAGCCAGACCCAGTGCTGCAGCTCTGGACATTGGCCATTTTAGAACAGGGAGCCATGTGTGAACTAAAACCATGGCCAGAACTCCTCAAAACTCTGGAAGTTTGAAATCCAGAACTAAATCTGCACTTTGTGTCTCAGGCCCATCTCTATGACAATATGACTTTCATTGTCCAGTTACTTTGCTAAAAAAATCAGGAAAGATGGTCTTGTGATTATAGAACTGGACAAGGACTGAGTCATCCTAGGTTCATTTTCCATCTCTGCCATGGACTTCCTGTGTGAATTTGGGGAAGTCACACAATCTCTCTGCCTCGGTTTCCCTCTCTGTAAAGAGGGATGCTAGTACTTCCCTACTTTGCAAGGTGGTTGTGAAGATAACTTAATGTGTTGTGGTGTTGGGATACTATAGTGCTGGGAACCAGATAAGTACTACATACTTACACCAGATGGAGCAAACAACATGTTTACTACTACTTTTTTTTTTTTTTTAAATCCACTGTAGCCATTGCATCTGATTCCATTCCTCAGGCTGGATATTGAATGTCTTTCCAGTATCTCTTCTCATATTTTTCTGTTTTAAATTCCACAGCTGCCTCAGAGTCCAAATTTGAACAGCAAAGTAAATATCAAAGACCCCAGCTGCCAATCACCTATTGTGCTACAATGCTCAACCCAGTGAGTAATGGTAAGAATTACCCTGCTGGTTCTCTTAAGGCTGTAGAATCTGCACAACACATTCTTTGTATATCCAGGTACGTGCTTTACTTCCTTTTCTCTTTAAAACCCTCAAAAGCTTTATAACTTTCTTAGTGTGTTTTAAGTTAAGTTATTATTCATGACTGCCCCCCTGCCCCCCCCCCACTCCTCCTTGGGACTTCAAAGTACCTGGGAATTCTGATTTAATAGTCTGCCAATATAAAATAATATAATCTAATTATAAGATATATTCAGCTCTAAGGACCCATTCTGGCTGTGGAATTTCATTGCTAAGCATTGTGGTGCTGACATAGAGAACGCTTTTGTTTGAAGCCCACGAGATTTAGTGGAATAAAGTAAAGCTTTGCTTGAGGCTTTCAAAAGCTAGCACTATGCCTGTGCATCCATTATACATGACAGAATGATTATACTACAAAAAAAATTACATGCACAACCTTTTGTGTTTTGGCTTCGGGCACTCTAGCAGTGTCTGGTCCAGTGCACATTATGTGGTTGTTGTTTTTTCCCCTTTGATACATAAATAACTTTTGGTTAATGGTGGTGGTGGAGAGGGTGGGAGCCTGAAATGACATTGGTATTGTCTAAACACAGTGAGAAAACAATCCAGAGGTTGTGCTGCATTAAGAAGGATCTGTTTGAATTATCAAGTGCTTTAGACTAGTGGCTCTCAACCTTTCCAGACTGCCATTTCAGGAGTCTGATTTGTCTTGTGTATCCCAAATTTCACCTCCCTTATAAACTACTTGCTTAGAAAATCAGACATAAAAATACAAAAGTGTCACAGCACACTATTACTGAAACATTGCTGAGTTTCTCATATTTACCATATAATTATAAAATAAATCAATTGGAATATAAACATTGTACTTACATTTCAGTGTGTATGCAGTATAAACAAGTCATTGTATGAAATTTTAGTTTGTACTTAGTTTTCTAGAGAAACTATTTTTATGTAGCCCGTTGTAAAACTAGGCAAAAATCTAGATGAGTTGATGTTCCCCCTGGAAGACTTGGGTCTGTAGACCTGTGGTTGAGAAACAATGCTTTAGACATGAGGGAAGGTCCTTGATTCTCTGTCTCTAGTTGCTCTGAAACTACCGTATTTTCCGGCGTATAAGATGACTTTTTAAACTAAAAAACAACCCCCCAAAATCGGGGTCGTCTTATACGCTGGGTATAAACAGGCTTCGGCTGAGCCAATCCTGGGAGGCGTCTCTCTGGTGTATGCCATTAATGCATACAAAGCCTGCTTGGATTGGCAAAGGTTGTAATAGCCTGCCTCTCTGACTCAGCCAATCTGAGCAGGCTTAATAGATGACACCGCTTCCCTGAACGCTCCGCCCTCCTTCTCCTCCCCTTCCCCGGCTTCCCGCGAATCAAATGTTCGCGGGAAGCCTGAAAAAAGGAGTGGGCAGGTAAGCCTGGCGTGTGGGGGACGGGGACGGGGAGGGGGAGGGGACGGGACGGCTTACCTGCGGCGCCGGTCCCGGCGTCGGCCCGGGCAGCCGGGCCCGCGGCTGCGGCGCCGGTCCCGGCGTCGGCCCGGGCAGCCGGGCCCGCGGCTGCGGCGCCGGTCCCGGCGTCGGCCCGGGCAGCCGGTCCCCGCGGCTGCGGCGCTGGCTCCGGCTCCGGTGTCGGCCCGGGGAGCCGGGCCCCGCGGCTGCGGCGCTGGCACCGGCCCCGGTGTCGGCCCGGGGAGTCGGGCCCCGTGGCTGCGGCGCCGGCCCCGGTGTCGGCCCGGGGAGCCGGACCCGCGGCTGCGGCGCCGGCTCCGGCTCCGGCGTCTGCCAGGCCTGGGGAGCTGGGCCCCGCGGCTGCGGCTCCGGTGTCGGCCGGGCCTGGGGAGCCGGGCCCCGCGGCTGCGGCTCCGACCCTGGCCCCCGGCAGGGGTAAGAGGCCAGGGCCAGGGCTGGGACTGGGGCGGGGGAGGAGGGGTTGGATCGGGCAGAGGTTCTGGGGGGGCAGACAGGGGATGGGGAAGGGGGGGTTGGGTAGGCGCCGCGTGGGAATTCCTGGGGTCTGTTGGGATGGTGGTGGATGGAGTCGGGGTAGTCAGGACAGGGAGCGGGGCAAGTTTGGCAGGGGGTGGGCTCCTGGGGGGGAGTTAGGGTTGGGGGTCTTGGGAAGGAGTGGTCAGGGGACAAGGAGCAGGGCAGGGGGGGTTATGGGTTGTGGTTTCTGAGGGGGGGCAGGACGTGGGTGGGGGGTGTACTCACTGGACAGTTCCCTACCGGGTCTTCGGTGGTGGGTCCTTCAGCCTCGGAAGGGGGGGTAGTCTTATACGGCGAGTATAGGCCAAAACCTATGTTTTAAGTGGAAAATTAGGGGGTCGTCTTATACGCCCAGTCGTCTTATACGCCGGAAAATACGGTACAGGAAAAGGATATAGAATATGTTGAAAACTTACTGGGGAATCCTGAACACGATGTACAAGTCTCTAGGACTTTTTTTAAGCACGCCTTGGAGTCACGGGTTCAGGTCCATGCAGGGTCCAAGCCCTTTAACCTTCCAAGGTAAAATGAGTTCAGTACAATTTACTGTATGGGGATAATCTTGATACCAATACTGAGATAAAAAAAAAAGGCCCTGCCTCTTCTCCATGGATACTAAAGATTCTGTGATACTTTTTTAAAGGAGTAGGGGTTTGCTCAGTATCCCTTGCCAAATGGGAACTCTCTATCAACTATTATGAAATATACTGTGGACAGTTTGACTTTTTCCACACCATGTGGCAGCATTTTGTGGTGCTATACTAATGTGTGAACTGCTTTAGAATGGAAGGTGCTATATAGCTGTAAAATAATATTATTGAGATGGTGTTAGTTTTGATTCACACTTTCTCTGATCTGTTAGATTTGATATTGTCTCATGTTAATGTTTTGAAACTCACTTTTTTGGTGGTGGTGGTAGGGTTATATGGACACTTTAAATTATGGAATGGAAGAGATGCTAAAGCCTTTAGAACCCTGTCCTTCTTCATCCAGTCAGTGGCAGTTTGCCACTTGCTCAAATGGGAGCAGGCTCAGGCCTGTATTTTAAATACCAGACTCTCAGTACATATTCTCTTGCAGCTTATGAAACCCAAAGCAATCTAAAAACTAATGGTATTTACTTGGGCTGTCGATTAATCGCAGTTAACTCGTGTGATTAACTAAAAAAATTGATCACGATTAAAAAAATTAATCGCAGTTTTAATCGCACTGTTAAACAGTAAAATGCCAATTGAAATTCATTAAATATTTTTGGATTTTTTCTACATTTTAAAATGTATTCAGTTACAACACAGAATACAAAGTGTACAGTGCTCACTTTAGACAGTATTTTTATTACAAATATTTGCACTGTAAAAATGATAAACAAAAGAAATAGTATTTTTCAGTTCCCCTCACACAAGTACTGTGGTGTGATCTCTTTATCGTGAAAGTACAATTTACAAATGTCAATTATTTTTTTGTTCCATAACTGAACTCAAAAACAAAACAATGTAAAACTTTAGAGCCTACAAGTCCACTCAGTCCTACTTCTTGTTCAGCCAGTCACTAAGAGAAACAAGTTTGTTTACATTTATAGGAGATAATGCTGCCCTCTTCTTATTTACAATGTCACCTGAAAGTGAGAACAAGCATTCACATGGCACTTTCTAGCCAGCATTGCAAGGTATTTACATGCCAGTATGCTAAACATTCGTATGCCCCTTCATGCTTCGGCCACCATTCCAGAGGACATGCTTCCATACTGATGATGCTCATTTAAAAAAAAATAATGCGTTCATTACTTAGTGACACAATTCTCCCCCAAGGAGTTCAATGTCTCCTGCTCTGTTTTACCCACATTCTGCCATATATTTCATGTTCTAGCCATCTCGGATGATAATCCAGCACACGTTCGCTTTAAGAACACTTTCAGTGCAGATTTGACAAAATGCAAAGAAGGTACCAATGGGAGATTTCTAAAGATCGCTAAAGCGCTTGAGCCAAGGTTTAAGAGTTTGAAGTGCCGTCCAAAATCTGAGAGGGATGAGATGTGGAGCATGCTTTCAAAAGTCTTAAAAGAGCAGCACTCTGATGCAGAAACTACAGAACCCAAACCATCAAAAAAGAAAATCAACTTTCTGCAGGTGACATCTGACTCAGATGATGAAAATGAACATGCGTCAGTCTGCACTGCTTTGGATCATTATCGAGCAGAACCTGTCATCAGCATAGATGCATGTCCTCTGGAATGGTGGTTGAAGCATGAAGGGACATGTGAATCTTTAGTGCATATGGCATGTAAATATCTTTCGACGCCAGCTACAACGGTGCCATGTGAGTGCCTGTTCTCATGTTCAGGTGACATTATAAACAAGAAGAGGGCAGCATTATCTCCTGCAAATATAAACAAACTTGTTTGAGTGATTGGCTGAATAAGAAGAAGGACTGAGTGGACTTGTAGACTCTAAAGTTTTACTTTGTTTTGAATGCAGTTTTTTTGTACATAATTCTGCATTTGTACGTTCAACTTTCATGATAAAGAGATTGTACCACAGTACTTATACTAGGTGAATTGACAAATAAGATTTCTTTTGTATTTTTACAGTGCAAATACTTGTAATAAAAAATATAAAGTCAGCACTGTACACTTTGTATTCTGTGCTGTAACTGAAATCAATATATTTGAAAATGTAGAAAAAAATCCACAAATATTGAAATAAATGGTATTCTTTTGTTGTTTAACCGTGCGATTGTGTGATTAATCACGATTAATTTTTTTTAATCGCTTGACAGCCCTAGTATTTACTGCTTCCTAACTGCTGAGATATGTGATCATTTACTTTGCTTCCAGCTGCTCCAGAAAACTTGGATATTTAGTACCAGATTCTTTGATCTCTCTTGCAATATCTAAACAGCTTTGAGCGGAAAAACAAAATCCCACCTCTGGGAAGAAGGAAAAGCTCAGACTATTTGTGCATGGCTGTGGCTTCAGCTTCTTTGTTTTCTCCTGTGATGCATTAGCCTGTTTTTTAAAGTTGCAGAAAAGAGACCTTGGAGTACGATGGAAAATGTGTATTAAATGTACTGGAGGGGGGGGGGGATTGTTTTTGAGGAGGTGGGTACTCAGTTCTTTCTGAAAATTAGGCCTCTTTAAGGTGTCCCAGATCGGGCACCCAAAACGTTAAATTTATGGATGGTTTTAATAAAACATTTTTTTTGAGTACTAGCTTGTTGTTAAAGCCAGTTAGAATACAGGGATCTTCTCATAACAAAGAAGAGATGGCCTCAAACAAAGTTAGTATGGCCAATCCCAAGCATTCAAAAATGAGTCAGGCCCTTAAAAAGGACTGGTTACAAATCATGACTCTTAAATTAATTTTTTAGGATCTTTGTTTTTGATTTCCAGTGTTTGAACATTTAGGGTTCACATTCTCAAGCTTTTCTTCTGCATCTGTGAGTGAAATTTTTTTTCCAAATGAAAGCAGAGATTGTCATGTAATCATATCACTCCTGGAGCTGAGCCTTTAAGGCGGGGGTGGGCAAACTTTTTGGCCCAAGGGCCACATCTGGGTATGGAAATTGTATGGCAGGCCATGAATGTTCACAAAATTAGAGGTTAGGGTACAGGAGGGGTGAGGGCTCCGGCTGGGGGTGCAGGCTCTGGGCTGGAGCTTGGACTGAGGGATTTGGAGGGCAGGAGAGGGATCAGGGCTGGGGCAGGGGGGTTGGGGCACAGGAGGAGGTCCAGGGTGCAGGCTCCAGGGGGCGCTTACCTCAAGCAGCTCCCAGAACCAGCAGCATGTCCCCCCTCTGGCTCCTATGCAGAGGCATAGCCAGGCAGTGCACGCTGCCCCGTTCCTTGCTCCTGCTCCGGCAGGTGCTCCAGGGCCGGATTAAAACATCTGGAGGGCCGGATGTGGCCCCCAGGTCGTAATTTCCCCATCCCTGCTTTAAGGAAAACACTAAATATTGTAAGATTTGTGATGGCCCCAAGAGATGGCAACACTACAATGTATTGATGCAACTGTAAGCTGTGGTATCAAGCTGGCAGGTACTTTGAGTGTTAGAGGGAGTAGGGACACAAGGAGACCCTTCCCCCTGTGACACACCAGTGCAGGAGGCAGCCGTAAGTTGGCTGAAAGCACAAGAGAGTAGGGGTGGCAAAGATTTGTGGCCAACACTCACTGCTCTAGAGAGGACATGTCAGGGTGGTGTAAGGCATGGTCGTGCCCCTGCACATTTGGCAGGGCTGCAATGGAAGAAGCACAGGTCACAGCTTTGTAAAGATACAGAAGGAGCTGCTACTCATCCTGCTCCCTCTAGCAACCCAGAGGCATTTTTAGCTTTCCCTCCACCCATGCATGTGGTATATGTACTTCCATAGCATAAGTGATTCACTGGCTCATAGACCATAACAAAGCACAAAATATGATGGAGCATTACGGGACTGTAGTACTCTTCAAAACAGGCTGCCCAGAGGATTCAAGAGGCCTGTGGCAACCTTCCATAAAAAAAGTTGCAATACTATATTCTTGCGAGGGTTCCTGCAGGGTCTGGGGCAAATTGCCCCACTTGTCTCCCCCCCCCCTCCCCGGGGCAGCGCTGCTTCAAAATGGGTTTTCATGCTCTGAATAAAAGATTGAGACACACAAATTCCTCCAGGACTCATTATCATCACATGACTTATACACTCCCAAAAAACAGCAAACACACTCAAATCTTGAAACTATATCACAATCTCTTACCATTTATAGTGGTGAGTAAACTGCACCCAGAGGAGTATATACTTGTACTGTCTTCAGTACAATGGCACTGATGAAAATTCAGTCAGAATGAAAGCTGTATCTTTTCAAGTTCTGTTACAGCCAACCCATTATTTCTCTGGGAGGAGAGCTTGTAAGAAAACAAAGGTATTTGTTTTGAGACATATGGGGAGCTCAAGTCCACATCCAATTTTAATTGCCGAATTATCAACATCCTAAAAACATATGCCAGAACAGAAATACTGACGTTATGATGCAACTAAGGGTAGGTCTACACTTACCGCGCGGGTCGACGCGGAGAGTTCGACTTCTCGGAGTTCAAACTATCGCGTCTAATCTAGACGCGATAGTTCAAACTCCCCGCGCGCTCCGGTTGACTCCGGAACTCCACCACTGCAAACGGCGGTGGCGGAGTCAACCTTGGAGCCGCGTACTTTGATCCCGCGGCGTCTGGACGGGTGAGTAGTTTGAACTAGGGTACTTCGAATTCAGCTACGCTATTCACGTAGCTGAATTTGCGTACCCTAGTTCGACCCCCCTTCTTAGTGTAGACCACTTAGAGTTAAAACCACTTGCACTTCTGTAGTGGCTTTTCATCCAAGGATTTCAAAAGTGCTTTACAAACTTCAGTGAAACCCCATGACAGCCCTGTGATCTAGGTCAGTGTTTTACCTGTTTGCATCTGGGAAATGGGGGTCCTATTTAAAATTGGAGAATAGTGAATAATATTTTTATTATAAAAAATACTTCTCATAGGCTCTCATAAGAAGAACAGCCATTCCCCAAACATTTATGCCACCTCCAATCAGTTAGCCTGAATATTCCCAAACAGTGAATAAAAAGGTGGAGGGGGTGGAGTATGTATTTAGTTGAAATGAACAGCAGTTAGGAGTGTGACGAAATATTCATAAATGCTGGGTTTGCAGCATTTGACCTGCATAATTCCTGCTTAACTAATAATCTTTTTATTACATTTTTAATGTATGACTGAAGCCAAAACAATAGATTCACAGAGCCCTAACTGAGTGGCTCCTTTCAGCCACCTCCCAGAACAAAAATGACATGGAGTAGGACTCAGAGTGGTAGCCGTGTTAGTCTAACCTGCTATGCAGGAGAGGAGTGAGATGGTGGAAGAGAACACTTTAGCACTGACAGCAGGGCTAGAAAACACATTATTCACTCCTCACAAACCCTGCACCCTAGTAAAGGGGACAGCAGGTGCCTCCACTCTGTGCGTGCTTCCAGTGCTCCTCGAGGTACCACGTTGTGCCAGCATGATATACAATACTACTTGGGCTGTTCCTCCGCATGCTGCATACCATGTCAGTGACTTCAAGCCATAATCTAATCTGTAAGCATTGCAAATCTTCATTCTGTATATTGTGTCTAGGAGTTCATATAGCAGAGTTGCCTCAGGCTCTTGTATTTATAATATTCGTTTAATAGTATTAAGTCTGTCTTTCAGGGGAAAGAAGAAACATTCAATATATTAAATGCTGCTTATTAATCAGAAAATGATGTAAATTCTAGAACAAAAGGATTTTTACTGTTTTCATACTTTTAATTCATTATCAAGGGAGTCCTCTGCTGAAAAACACTAATCTTCAACTGAAGTTCATGGCTCCCTAAGCTTAAAGCCAGCAGACATTGCAGGATTGAATTCATGTGAACTGTTACCAAAGAGTGGGCTGTGTTAGAGATGAGGTGGGGGAGGAACTGGAGAGGTGAGGGAGAAGAAGATAGGGAAATAGCAAACATTACAATCTCCACTTCTGCATTAAATGAGTCATAGCTGACAGGAGCGAAGGCATGACACTTCTGGGGCCTGATTTTCTTTCTCTTTTTCTTTTCCCGCAATGATGCTGAGGAGCCACAAATTCAGTTGAAGGCAATGGGATATGAAAAGCAGGCTCTTATTAACTGGGCACAAGCACTTAACTCTCTTTAAATCTGCTCTGGATTCTGGAAACATCTAGTTTCCACTGAGCGTATTCAGAGACTTAACAGTGGCATTCAAATAACCACTTCTGTACTAACTTTACATCATTGTATGTACATTATCATGGCCATAGTAGTGATAGATTGAGAGAGAGAGAAGGGCTGAATATAGATGAAAGAAGGAGAGTTCTTTGGTGGATGAGAATGGGCATATGAGGGATGAACTGGTGGTTAAATCAGAACTAATGTGAGAGAGGGGCACAATAGATGAGGGCAAGTGTTTAAAGACGAGAGTGAATAAGTAGGATAGTGGAAGGGGTATGTGAAGAAGGGGGAAGTGTGACTATTTGGGAATGGGGTGGAGGCATAACTTCTTAATTTAAACCTATATTTTATTAACTGCTCTTTTCCCATTTCTCTTACTGTCTGAGATGAACTGAAATGCCCCTCCTTTTCTCTGTTCAAAGCTACAGACTATTAGACAGAAGAGAGAGGCTCTGTCACAGTAGATAAGTCCTGCTTTCAGATACTGTAGTCCCTGAAAACTGATCCCTTAAACACAGTCAGCACCTTAAGTAATAATAGCCATGTCACTTCACTCCATCCTAACCAAATGGGGACAGGTAATGTCTGGAGACAAGGGGAATCAGTCTGCCTGCCAGTTATGGATTGGTGTAAAGAATCAGAATTTAAATACGAATAGCCATGCTGAATAGTGGTCTCTGAACTCAGGTTCCTTTCCTGCTCTTTACTATGGGTACATGGAAATCAGTGATGCCTATTGTTCACAAACAGCCTATGTAAAAGGTATGTATATTTCAAGGTCAGCTTACTAATGTACACAAAGAACTACTGACTGCTTTCATTCTGAAGGACTTCCATTTTAAATGAAAGGAGACAGCATAACAAGAGAGCAAAAGTAAGTGTCCGTGAGAGACTGCAGTGTGCATCTCCTCTGTAACATGCTGCATCAACTCTGCATTATAAAATGCTGCAAGTGAAAGTCTTTAAAAAAAAAAATTAAAGGTGCAATGTACAGAAAACAAAGTGCACCACATAGGATGAAAGATGGTCCTGCAAGTAACCTATTGTCCTGCTAAGGCAATGGAGATCATTTGGGTTGGTTCAGCTTAACCTTTGAAACTCACGTTAGATTGGGCTAAGAGCAAGGACTCTTCACTGGCAGGGAGGGACCCCATTTAGGCTGCTCTTTCCCTGAAAGTGTCACTCAGAGACCCTCTGTCATTGTTCTCAGAACTGCTAAGTTTGTCTGAGTTATTTTTATTCATGATCATTTAGCTTTCCCTCATTCTATTTAGTTTTCTGAAGAGGTGCTTGGGGGCATCAGTAGAGGAGGCAGATGTGAAATAAAATGGTGTAAAAGCTCTGTGGTTGTAGTGGTGCTGCAGGTTGGGAGGCAGAGGCAGATAAACATGGGTATACAGCAGGAAAAATATATTTGCTTTTCGTTAACTAAGCTGTGCAATATATTGGAGAAGGAGAAAGTTTGTCTCCCACCTCAAGTGATGTACTCAGAACCTTATATGATCAGATTTCGTACTTCCTGATGTGCTAGAAACACATTTTTACTTTTATTCTACTTCATTGATATGAAAGTAGTAAATCACCATAATCTTTCCTCTTAGTTCAAGTGACCAAGTTTGTGTCCATCTTCGTTTTAGCACACAGTAGAGAAGGTTGAAAAATAAAGCTCATTAAAAGGAGTGTGGGGAAGAGAAGCCGCTGGGTCTTTGAGACAAGCCCTGCATCACAGTGCTTCCTGCATGTCCTGAAGTGATCCAGACACGCACACATTGTAAAGCGTGCTTCACTACAGACTAAAGGTCAAACTTTTAGCTGAGCTGAATTTGCATATTCACAGTGTTTACTTTTTTTCTTTCATTAACTACAGCTAGTCTCCTAACCTAGTGCTTAACGTGTCTTAAAGGCAGATTTTACTAGCGATAAGCAAATGTTGCACCTTAGTGCATTAAACCTGTTTTTTACCGATATATACAAACAAGTATTTTCAAAAATGGCTGCTATTTGTGGGTGTCTTGGGATAAGAGGGAAGGTCCTTTCATGGATTGAGAACTGGTTAAAAGACAGGGAACAAAGGTTAGGAATTAATGGTAAATTCTTAGAATGGAGAGGGGTAACTAGTGGTGTTCCCCAAGGGTCAGTCCTTGGACCAATCCTATTCAACTTATTCATAAATGATCTGGAGAAAGGGGTAAACAGTGAGGTGGCAAAATTTGCAGATGATACTAAACTGCTCAGGATAGTTAAGACCAAAGCAGACTGTGAAGAACTTCAAAAAGATCTCACAAAACTAAGTGACTGGGCAACAAAATGGCAAATGAAATTTAATGTGGATAAATGTAAAGTAATGCACATTGGAAAAACATAACCCCAACTATACATACAATATGATGGGGGCTAATTTAGCTACAACGAGTCAGGAAAAAGATCTTGGAGTCATCGTGGATAGTTCTCTGAAGATGTCCATGCAGTGTGCAGAGGCGGTCAAAAAAGCAAACGGGATGTTAGGAATCATTAAAAAGGGGATAGAGAATAAGACTGAGAATATATTATTGCCCTTATATAAATCAATGGTACGACCACATCTCGAATACTGCGTACAGATGTGGTCTCGTAATCTCAAAAAAGATATACTGGCACTAGAAAAGGTTCAGAAAAGGGCAACTAAAATGATTAGGGGTTTGGAGAGGGTCCCATGTAAGGAAAGATTAAAGAGGCTAGGACTCTTCAGCTTGGAAAAGAGGAGACTAAGGGAGGATATGATAGAAGTATATAAAATCATGAGTGATGTGGAGAAAGTGGATAAGGAAAAGTTATTTACTTATTCCCATAATACAAGAACTAGGGGTCATCAAATGAAATTAATAGGCAGCAGGTTTAAAACAAATAAAAGGAAGTTCTTCTTCACGCAGCACACAGTCAACTTGTGGAACTCCTTATCTGAGGAGGTTGTGAAGGCTAGGACTATAACAGCGTTTAAAAGAGAACTGGATAAATTCATGGTGGTTAAGTTCATAAATGGCTATTAGCCAGGATGGGTAAGGAATGGTGTCCCTAGCCTCTGTTTGTCAGAGGATGGAGATGGACGGCCGGAGATGCTCATTGCCTGTTAGGTTCACTCCCTCTGGGGCAGCTGGCATTGGCCACTGTCGGTAGACAGGATACTGGGCTAGATGGACCTTTGGTTTGACCCGGTACGGCCGTTCTTATGTTCTTATGGTGTAGTTTTTCATCTGTAGTCAATTGTAGGTGAAGATATTAGTAGCAAGACATCTAGTTACCTGATTAATAGGGCAAACAAGTAGCTCAATGTGTGTCTACCAACAAATACAAACAGAGTTACTGTGTGTGCAAAATTGTCCTTGCTAAAAAGGAGACCAAGTTGAGACCTGAATCATTATAGAAGGTGCAGAGCTTATGAGATGCTGATACCCTCAACTGCTTTGTACTTTTCAGGATCAGGGACATAGCTTGCAAACAGCAAGCAAACAAACAGATAAGCAATGAAAGCTCTGAAATGACTCAAGAGATTGTTAAAATACAGCAGAATATTTATCTGTTGTCTCTGGCAGAACACTACATCAACATTCTCCTATCAGCAAAAGCTATGTATGTGTCTTGATAAAAATAGTTGAAGAAAGATAGAAGAAACATTTACCAAACATGGGCAGTCAGTGGAGCTGGAAACTCATTTTCAACTTAACTGCCCCTCCCTACCATAAAGAGATAAAAGATGATGTCAGCAATTAAGAATTATTTTTAAACTTGCCTTCTGTGTTGTTTGGAATCTCGGCAAGAAGAGTTAAGTTTTAATCAGTTGTGTTTTGAAATGGAAATATATCTACACTTCATTCACTTATGTTAATATTTTCAGATTTGTATCCCTATTGGGAAACTTGGACAGGTTCTAGTATTATATTTTGATACTAAAGAGGCAGTACTGGACTTTTGACAGGGATACGAGACACAGGATCTAAGATTTTTCAGCTCTAACTTGTGTGCCTTTAGTTCATGTCTTTAATCTGCTGCAATATATGTTCTCTGACATTTAATCTTTGAAAAAAGAATGAGGCGTACTTGTGGCACCTTAGAGACTAACAAATTTATTTGAGCTTAAGCTTTCATGGGCTAAAACCCACTTCATTGGATGCATGCAGTGGAAAATATAGTAGGAAGATATGTATACACACACACAGAGAACATGAAAAAATGGGTGTTGCCGTACTAACTATAATGAGAGTAATCAATTAAGGTTGGCTATTATTATCAGGAGAAAAAAAAGCTTTTCTAGTGGTATGCAGGATGGCCCATTTCCAACAGTTGACAAGAAGGTGTGAGTAACAGTAGGGGAAAAATTAGCATGGGGAAATAGTTTTTACTGTGTGTAATGACCCATGAGATACAGAGTTCAAGGATCATGTATGGAATATGTAAGAGACCCCTTAACTAAACAGAATTATTGAAAAATTAATCTTTGCATCATCGATATGTGTGTGGTTTTCTTGTTTTTTGCACTATTGCCTGAATGGGTATCTGTGGGAGTAGATTTTCAAGGGGTTTCTACGAGGCAAGCAGTATAAGGGTGTATTTCTAAATCATCAGTTTCTTTTTTGAAAACAAGGTAAGTGTGATGGGGTCTATTAGATGTTCCCTTTCCCTGCTGGAGGTGGTGGGACCCTGATGCCGTCCTGCTTACGGAAAACATGCTCAGACCAGGGCAACAATAACACTTAGTCCTCTAGAGGCCTAGGAAAGGCCAGGAGGAAATACTGACCAATTGGGAGTCAGCAAGACAGTGAAGAAGACTTGCCTGCTTTCTCTGAGTGATGTGTTGGGTGAGGCTGGGACAGAACTGCAGCAGAACACCTCAGTACTAGCCCAGAACCTCAGGGCCTGCTCAGGGCTTTTGCTTAAAGGACTAAGCAGTGACTACACTACCACTTACTTTGGTATAACTTATGTTGCTCAGAAGTATGAATAAGCCACCCCCCTGAGTGACTTAAGTTACACAGACCTAAGAGCCGGTGTGGACAGTGCTATGTTGGCAGTCCGGTTTGTGTACAAAGAATATACAAAGTCCTGATTCCCTGCACCCAGGAGGAATCAAACTGGACACAATTTTTCTGCACATACTTCCAAGCTCCTTTCAGCCAGCGCTCAGTCAGTCCCCAAAGTTCATCTCTAGGCTTTTTCTGTGGGCCGTGCTCTCAGTGCTCGTTCAGGTTGTGTCCTTGGCTTTCTGCTCATTTTCTGAATCGGTTTCTATGGTGTGTTCTCACTGCTTCTCTACCTCCTACAGACCTCTACTAAACAGTACCCAGCAAACCCTTCCACTGATGTGTCTTGCATGTGCCTTTGTTTTGGGTGAGGCTGCTATTGTTTCATCTCATTGTGCAATGGTTTTGCAGAGCTGTATTCAATGAATGGTGGGGATTGCGCCCATTGGTTTCAATGAAGTTTAACCCATAACAATAACCCACCCCATAACAATAGCAATCAAATTTCAGTCTTCAAACTGGTGGCCTTTTGGGGTCATGCGATGGCTAAATTCATTAATAAGGCAGAGGGGATTTCACTTTCCTCTGGAGAATTAGTGTATTCAATGACAATGGAGTACAGAACCAGGCCAGATAAACCAAATCATCTGGTATGGCAACTCCTTTGTGTTGGTGTAAGCAGGCTCCAGGGGATTGAGTTGACATAACAATTTTTTCTTCCCTTATCTTGATAGATCAGCAAATTAGAGAAATGGATGTGGTGCTAAAACAAATGAAATTAAATGGGGGATGGGGCAGTTCTGAAACATGTCCTCCTATATTCCTCTTACTTTATTCAAAAGGTGTCATTAGTTCTGTTAGTACATATTGCTGCAACTGGCTTATCATTGTAAGCCATTTAATCAGTTGTCTTTTTTCCAAAGCAAGCCATTTCTCTTGAATAATGACCTTAACTTCTCTATTACATCCACTAATGCTTTTTTCAGCACTGATGTTAGCAGTACGGTTTAATCAGATCTTGCTCAGCTGCCTCAGTTACATTAAAGACTGCATGGAAATTATTATTGTGATGTTCTCTTCATTTACACCAGATGGATTTTATGGATGAGAATGAAGAGGACCTTTTCTCATCTAAATGTGGCTGTGTAGCAGGCCGGTGTGGCTCCCCTCCTCCCCAGGAAGGGTTGAGCCGCGCCGGACACCGGAAGGGGCGGGGCTACAGAGCAGTGAGCCCGCCCCTCAGAGGGTCAGGCGGCGACCCGGAAGCATAAAAGCCGGCCATTGGAGCTCAGTCGGAGCCCAGCCACCGTCGGGAGCAGACCTGCCAGAGAGGACTCGGGACTGGGAAGCCGCTGGAGCCCAGGGCAGTTGCCCTGACTGGCCGGAGCTTCCCCTCGCCCGCTACTGGGAGGACCCGCCGGAGTTTCCCCGTGCCAGCTATGAGGAGGAGCCACTGGAGACTCCCCCTCTCCCTTGCTGTTACCCCGAGGAGCCCCCGGAGCAAACCTGGCCGGATTTCCCAGAGGAGCTGCCGGATCTACCCCCCAGCCCGGGCAGCAAGGAGCCCATGCTGTTGGACTTCCCGGGAGCGGACGCTACGGACCAGGTAGGCCCAGAGGGGGAAATTGGAAGTGGCCCAGGGGCAGCCGACCCCAGCCAGGCTGCAGATCAACCAGTGCCTATGTCAGTGTGTTGCGGTCAGGATCCCCACTGACCGTCAGCAGTGGTAACCGCTGCTAGGGCCCCGGGCTGGGACGCAGTGGAGTGGGTGGGCCTGCGTCCCCCCCTGCCACCCCCACTCGCGGGTGGCAGTCTGCCCCCTCACCCCAGTGCTCAGTCCCTGCACCAGAGGGCCTGAGCCCTGACTGTTGTTGCCCCACCCTAATCTAGGGCCTGGGCCTCTATACTAACTGTTTGTTGCTCAGCCCCTGCACCAGAGGGCCTGGCCTTCCTGAACTGTTTGTATTGTTGCCCAGCCCCTGCACCAAAGGGCCTGGGCTCCCTAAACTGTTTGTGTTGTGGCTCAGCCTTATAGCCGAAGGACTGAGCCCTAACTAACTTTGTGCCTTGTTATCCAGCCTTGAAGACACAAGGCAGGACACGCCTAAAGAGCAGCAGGCCGGTGTGGCTCCCCTCCTCCCCAGGAAGGGTTGAGCCCCGGCCACCCAACTTTACAAGCTGTTATCCTTTGACCAGAATCTTCCAGTGTGCATTGAAAAAGGACATACAAATCTTTTTGCAATGTATAAAGTGCTATATTGTAGATGGTATGGCTAAGCAAACATTACAGTTAGAAGAACAGTCACAGGAGTGTGACGCATACTTAACATTATTAGTTGGACTAACAGAGAACTTTGTGTTTGGTGTTGAGTTACTGGTGCTGAGCTGGAAGCCTGGATTATTTCTTTTTTAAATATATCCTTATTTCTGTTGGTGTCTCTCATATGTTCTCTTATTCTTGTCTTTCATTCTCATTCTGTTTTTCTCATCTCAGTGCTTAAGTAAACTTATTTTCCCTGTGGATTCTTGGTGGAACTTCACCAGTCTAATCAACTGTGTTACCTTATTCCACAGAGACAACTTGATTTTTCTAGAGGTGTCGGGGTGCTACTTCTCATGAGTACTACATTCATTAAATTAAAATATATATATATATATATATATATATTGCCCACTTCAAGTCCCTTTAAAACAGTGATCACTAACCCGTCGATCGCGATCAACTGGTTGATCCTGGAGACTCTCCCAGTCAGTTGCGATCTCCGGCTGCAGAGGCACAGTGGGGCTGCCCGCTGCGGTGCCTCATGCCACTCCTGGAAGCGGCCAGCATGCCTCTGCGGCCCCGTGGCGTGTGTGTGTGTGTGTGTGTCTCCGCGTGCTGCCCCTCTCTGCAGGCACCGCCCCCAAAGCTCCCATTGGCTGGGAATGGAGAGCTGTGGCCAATGGGAGCTGCGGGGGCAGTGCCTGCAGAGAGGGGCAGCACATGGACCCATGTGCCTTCCCCCAGGGGCTGCAGAGGCACGTTGGCCCTTTCTGGGAGTGGCATGGTCATGTGGTGCACTGCTGACTGGCAGGGTGTGGGGGTGGCCCGGCTTGTGATGGGGAGGAGGTGCCAATGTGCCTGAGTGAGGCCGGGTTAGGCAGGGAGCCTGTCTTAGCCCCACTGTGCTGCTGACTGGGAGCTGCCCAAGGTAAGTGCCCCCCCGGTGGGAGCCCACACCCCAGCCCTGAGCCCCCTCCCATAGCCAGCACCCCAAACCCCCTCCTGCACCCCAAACCCCTGCTCCAGCCCTGACCCCCCTCCCAGAGCATCCTGTACCCCCTCCTGCATCCCAACACTCTTCCCCAGCCCAGAGACCCCTCCTGCACCCATACTCCCTCCCCGATCCTCACCCTCTCCTGCACCCCAACTCCCTGCCCCAGGCTCAGCCCGGAGTCCCCTCCCACACTGTGAACCCCTCGGCCCCAGCCCAGAGTCCGCACCTCCTCCCAAACCCCAACCCCTTGCCAGTGAGAGTGAGGAGGGTGGGGAAAAGTGAACAACGGAGAGAGGTGGGGATGGAGTGAGTGGGCAGGGCTTTGGGGAAGGGAGCGTGCCAGATAGAAGTGGTTGTTTCTTTGAAGACACCTAGCTAAGTGTCTTGATTTTTTTCAGAAGTACTGAGCATCTAAAACTTCAGTTAAAATAATTGGAGAAGTGAAGGTATTCAATACCTTTGCTAAAGCAGGGCACCTGTTTTAGATGTCTAGCTTTAGGTTTACATTTGACAACTTTGGACAGTATTTATTTTTGCCTCTAAACAGCATCTAGCTAAATGTAGCAGCCTGATCCAAAGCCCACTGAAGTCAGAGAACTTTGGATCCAGCACCTATTGCCTGCCTGGGTATGTCTACACTGCAGCTCAAAGGAAGCCTCCCAGACTGGGTAGAAAGACTCATGCTAGCTCTGCTTGACCTATGCGGTGGTGGTGGCAGAGTGGGCTTGTCACGTGAGTGCAACCTTGCCCAATTGCCCCAGGTTTGAGCTCAGGTGGCTAGCTAGTGCCACCACCCATACTGCAACATCCACACTGCTGTTTTTAGTGCACTAGCTCGAGCAAAGCTAGTATGAGGCTGTCTTCCCAAGTTGGGAGGAACACTCTCAGCTGCGGTGTAGATATACCCTCTGAGTCCTAGGTACTGATACAAGCATTGCAATTTACTATTGTAGAGGATAAACATTGACACTGGTAAGCTGGTGGGGGCTTTCAGAATGATTGTACGACCTTGTTTAACAGTTAGTCTTTAAGCCTAAGAAGAAATTTAGGCTTTTATTTTAAAATAAATATCTAGACTTTTTCCTTGAAAAGATAACATAAACCTGTGTAAACCAATAGTTTAGATTGAAAAGAATATGAAGCTGGTCTTTCACAGCAGGTTGCAGAGGTAAGGGCCGCTAAAGGTCCTTCTACCTTTCCTCCTCACCCCTCTTTATAAATAAAAATGAATCCATTTTACTCAGAGAATATCCCCAAAAGTCATCTCCACTACCTTCCCTTAAACTCTTAGGCTGCACGTGAGTGTTATTGGGGTGAAAATTGTGGGTAAAAATAATGCCAGCTGTGCTGGCTGATATTTTCAGCCCTCTCCAAGTACATCCACTAAGTTAATATTCCACACCACTGTCTCTAGGTGTGCATTGGCTAGTAGCACATAGTTCCTACAGCCCCTGTTTTTCCAGCTGCTCTAACATTTTCCCCCATACCAAGGAGGCGAGCAGATGTCACCAAGCTGCTCATGCAGTGAGGGGAAGTCCTACCGCTGTTGAAGCCTGCCCTCTTATCACTGTTTGCTCAGTCTCAACACAGAATCTAAAGTGCTGAACAACCCTCATTTCTCTCACCACCAGCCCAGAAATAAACCTTGCCTTCTCCATCATCACACACACAATATCAGTCAAGGAAGACCAGCTCCTACAAGAGGAAGAGAAGATTTCTTGTGGAAGCAGACTCTGCCTGGCACCTGAGGAAACCTTCCCCTTCCCCCTCACCTGACACGGAGAGCTCAAGGCAACACATTGGTCACTTCTGCTGCTGTGGGAGCCACCTAGATTTGCCTTGTGGACATACTGACAAGGAGGAAGCATGATGGTCAAGAGATACTGTGCTAGGTGATGGAAGGATTGTTAGATTTGAGATGGGGGAGAGAAGTGTTTTACCGAACGAACAACATGTATACCACTGAGCGAGGCAGAAAATTTTGGGGGAAGCCCCTGGTTGAAAATTTTGTCAACACATCACTGATCCTTGATGTAAATTAAGTTTAACAGGCAGAGCCTCATTGTGGCATAACACAAGTGCCCTCCAAATAACTGAAGACCTTGTAGTGTAGTCAGCAATCCCTTTCAAAATTTCTTAAATGAGACCAGAGATTACACAGGCCTTGCATGTTAACTCTGTTCAGTACAAGCTGTGTTCTTGCATCTGCTAGGGAGCTCCAGGCTCACTGTAAACCCACTATCCTAAGTAAAGAATCCCCTCTCTGTTTAATGCAACTGAAGTCTGGTCTACAGACTACAGCGTTAGGTCTATGTAAACTGCCTTGCGTCAACCTAACTATTTAAGTGTCTACACTAAAATTTTGCTCCCGCTGATGTAACTGCCCCGCTACGCTGACTGAACAACTCCTCGACTGGCATAGAGACAAGGTTGATGTAGTTAGGTCAACGCAGTGTCAACGTAGATACTGTGTTATCTCAACTGTTACTGGCTTTCAGAAGCCATCCCACAATGCCCCACACTGACAGTGTAGTCAGTACAAGCGTTCCTAGGGAAGACATGCACTGCTGACACAAAGAGCATAGTGCGGACTGCAGTGGCTGTATGCTGACGGCACTTAGGTCGACATAAATTTGTAGTGTAGACCTGTCCTGAGTCTTTTCTCATCTTTGTCCTAAGGGATACTACAGACCTCAATATATATATTAGAGGACATACACTGTTGCTTCTGTAGGGTGAGCACATTGGACACACCAGGGTCTTCTTGCATTCCTCCATTCCTTTCCCCTCCCCAAGCTCTGTGTGCCATCTATTTCAAGGACTCCCTCAACCTCCTCCCCCATGCCAGGGGCTCTGTGTACCCCTTTCCCAACCATGGAAGGGCTCTGTGTGTCCTTCATACCATTGTCCACCATTCGCCCCCATACCAAGGACTTTGGGTGCTCTCTCATTTTCCCTCTTATTTCTTCCATGGCGGGGGTACTTGTGCCCCCCATGTCCCTATACCAGGGTCTCCCATTCTCCTTCCACCAGAGGTTCTGTATGCCCCCTCCATGCCTCCTTCCCCCCATACAAGGGTCTTCCATTCTCTCCCCACCAGAGATTCTCTGTGTGAACCTCCCACTAACTCCTTTCTCTCCCATGCCTCAGGTTCTGTGTGCCCACTTCCCCCATGCCAGAGTTCCCCATTCTCCCCCCTATATGATGGGTCCTGTGTCCACTCCCATTCCTTCTTCCTACTCCTCCCATTCTTATTTATTTTCTTTTTGCCTCTGGAGAAGCCACTCGGGATGTCAGCATTTTAAAATTGAATTGGGAGGATGGGTAGAAGTGAGATGGGAGGTGGTGCTGTGCTGGAAGGTGTAAATGGCTGCCATCAGCTGGTTCTTTGATCTATAGAAAGTTACAGAGAGGGCTGAGGCAGCTTCATGTGTCCCCAGATATACCCTCTTCTTTTTTCAATTTTCACCATAATCAATAGGGTTCTGTCTATTGCTGCTTTAAAATTTCCCTAACATATTTGAATTGATCAGATGTGGTGTACCAAAGTTATTGTGTGACAGATGGACAGACTCCATCACATCACATTGAGGGTAATATCTCACTTTCCTTGTCCAATTAATTATAGAATTGTTTAACTGAAAGGAAGCTTGAGAGATCTTCTAGTTCAGTTCCGTACACTCAAGGCAGGGCTAAATATTATCCAGGGCCGGCTCCAGGCCCCAGCACGCCAAGCGCGTGCTTGGGGCGGCATGCCACGGGGGGCGCTCTGCCGGTTGCTGGGAGGGTGGCAGGCGTCTCCGGTGGACCTTCTGCAGGCGTGCCTGTGGAGGGTCCGCTGGTCCCGCGGCTCCGGTGGACCTCCCGCAGGCGTGCCTGCGGATGCTCCACCAGAACCGCGGACCAGCGGACCCTCTGCAGGCACGTCTTCAGGAGGTCCACCGGAGCCGCGGGACCGGTGACCGGCAGAGCGCCCCCCGCGGCGTGCCGCCATGCTTGGGGCAGCAAAATTGCTAGAGCCACCCCTGGTATTATCTAGACCATCCCTGACAGGTGTTTGTCTAACCTGCTCTTTCTCAAATGACAGAGATTCCACAATCTCCCTAGGCAATTTTATTCCAGTGCTTAACTACCCTGACATTTAGGAATTTTTTCCTAATGTCCAACCTAAACCACCTTTGCTCCAATTTAAGCCCAAAACAACCTCCCCAAATCCACAATGGAGGGGAAGGTGGCAAAATTTCCCCTCCTCCTCCTCTGGGCACACTCCAAGGGTGTTGACCCATGGGTCCTAGGGACGGTTTCATCAGGAGACACCATGTAAATACGTACCAGAAATATTGTGAGTTTTATCATCTGGATTCAAAGACTAAGGATTGGATGGCGGCATGGTTGTTGTGGCAAACTTGTTGTGCTTGGCAAACTGCTAAAGCTGATTATAATTCTGAAACTATGCAAGTGAAGCAGGAGTTGGAGCGCGTAAGGGCAGAAAGGGATATGTGGAAGGCACAAGCGCAAGCGGCAGGGGCAAGTTGTCAGCAGCTAGCAATCTCTGCAGTCAAGGCGACGGAGAGAGTTGAACAGGCTGAAGAAGAGAGGGAACAATCTAAGGAGTTGGCGGTTCAGGTGGAATGTTTGCGGGGATTGGTGTTAGAGCAGGGGACCCATCCGGGCGGGAAAGCAGCAGGACCCCCAGGATCAGGGACAAAGGCGCCGCTCTGAAATGACCACGGAGACTGGGATGGGGACACATGGTATGGCCGGGAGCTTGGCCAGCCCTGGAGGCAGCTGTGCAATGGTTAACTTTCCAGCATGGCCCCCTGGCCCAAGGAGGGAGCCTTGACCCCTGAAGAGAGAACTTCTCTGGCTCAGGGTTAGGGGCAGCCAAGGCAAGCACATTCTCGGAATGGGCATATCAGTTTCTGATGGCGAGAGAGGATCAGGGGTTAAACCCAGAGGAGGTTAGGAAGCTGTTGAGGACAGCATCCACTGTACCGGGGTGCGATATGGGAATTGCACTGTGGATGCAGGCGACCAGACGGTGGCAGTCCCTGTTTACGCTGGTTCGCAGTTTGGCTCAAGGAGAGGCACTGCAGGAGGTGAGCCGCCAGTATACAGCAGGCTCCCTCGCTCCAGAGGAGGCCCCTAACGTCTTTGTGGAGAGAATGGTATTAGCAGGATTGTTAACTGGGTGGTATCTGGCCCGTGCCCAGAGGGGAGTGATTCCCAGGACCCTGTCCGAGATTGAGGCTTATTGCAGCAATGTTGCCCAAAGATGTTCAGATGGCTGTGGGAGTGTGGAGGCAGGGAGAGCCCCTAGACATATCACACCTTAAGGAAGCGGCATGCCAGGCCACCAGAGTGGTTGGGCAGCCCGGAGCTGGGGCTCCTGCTCCTGCAGCTGCAGCCCCAGCGCCTCGACACGGGTGACCCCGATTGGACACCAGTCAGCTCCACACACAGTTGTGGATGGCCTTAAAGGACCATGGGGAACCAATGGGCCAATGGGACTCGAAACCCATGGAGTCCCTAGCACTCCACTGTATTCAGCTGGGGTTGAAGCTCCCAGAGCCGGGAGGCGATATTGGGGCCAAGAAAGCAACTTCATATTAGGAGAGCCCCGACTCCCCAAGTCCACTGGGAGAGGAAAGCACCCAGGGATGGACCTGGGTGGGACCTCTCCAGGTGGATTTGGGAGTAAGGTTGTGGATGCACCTTTGGATTGGGGGGGGCACATGAGCGCCCTGAGACATCTGAATGGGATTTCGAGGCGCAGGTGGACACCAGTGCGGCTGTCTCACTGCTTCCCTGCCCCATGCCGGGAGTGCCAATCCAGGGAACCACGGAGCTCCAGGGGTTTGATGGCACCTCGGTGCAGGGGCAAGTGTTGGGGCGACTGGTCACCCAGGTGTGGAATCTTACCTGGAGATGGCCCTGGATTTATAGCCCCACAACTACAGAACCAATTTTGGGCATAGCTTGCTTGCGGGAGGGAGGAATAGTTGATTGTGCTAACAAAGGTTTATGGAGGACCCCAAAGAAAGACTGGACCCCCGAAGTAACGGAGGGAGATACCGGATTGCTGATGCATAGTATGTTGGGAGTGGTGGCAGTGACCAGGGATAGCAGGGAGGAAGGAGAGAAGCGTTTTCTCCAGGCGTGGGCAGCCCACAAGTTGGACTGCGATAAATGGACTGGGGAACCAGTGAAAATAGAAGGACCAGTGGTCCCCCCACAGAAACAATATCCTATCCCCACTGCGGCACGCCGGGCTGTAGTGGAGATAGTCAAAATGCTGGAAGGGCAGGGAGTAGTGAAAGAATGACTTCCCCCTTTAACTCCCCCATATGGCCTGTGAGGAGAGCTGATGGTGTCTCATGGAGACTGACTGTCGACTATCGGAGAGTCAATGCAATGACCCCCCAGTGGGCTCCAATAGTTGCGGACATGACCCAGGTGTTGCAAGACATACCAAGGGAAGCTAAAAGATTTTCTGTATTGGATTTGTCTAACTGTTTCTTTGCTATCCCACTTGAGGAAGGATTGCAGGATCGATTCGCATTTCACATGGACGGGGTACAGTATTGCTTTACCCATGTCCCCCAGGGATTTCATAGCACCCCCACTATTGCACATGAGGTGGTGACCCAAATGTTAGAGCATCTCTCTCCAAGGGATAAGGGGTGGGTGTTCTCATATTTGGATGATATCCTGATAATGGGAATGGACGATGCGGGTGTCCGAGAGAGGACTGAATGAGTACTGGAGTTGATTCAACAGTATGGTATGAAGGCGTCCCTGGAAAAGGCAAATTAATACAACCACAGGTGGAATATCTGGGGGTTACCCTATCGGAAATGGGAAGTGGGTCCATCGGGGATAACTCAAGCATGTAGGGGGAACCACCCCAACCCTATGTTCCTCTCTACGATAGCCTACGGTTTACAATGTTTAAGTCTTTTTTTTTTTTGCAGCGTCTGTTTTTCAAAGCACCATAAAGAGCTGGTACCAGCTGAAGAACAATTGAAACATACCATGGTGCATCGTCGCAACAAACTTCTATGTTGTCTTATGTGTTTCGTGTTTTATGTTTTGTGCCTCGTGTCTCATGTTTATCTTGTAGTACTTGTCTTGTTGCTAGCATTATTGTGTATGGTGTTTGGGAAAAGGGAAGATACTGCATTAGGCAAGGAACAGCAATAAACCATACTCACAGCCCTTTTTAACTCTAACCGGACCTCTCCCTCTCCCTACCCCTCCGCCTCCTGCCAAATTGTCAATCACACACCTATCCCTGTGGTGACCACCTCTGTCCAAAGCCTGTGATTCTTGATACATCAAGCTTATAACTACCTCTTTACCGAATGTTTACCTCCCCACTGAATGCTTTGATTTTCATCTAAACGTAGTGCATGAGGATGGCCGTTTGGCACTCGTTACATTTTCCAGTCAATATTTTGATATGTATTTTTGTTACTGTGGATATGCTACAAATTGCTCCGGCAATTAGGGTGACCAGATGTCCTGATTTTATAGGAACAGTCCTGATATTTGGGGCTTTTTTTATATGGGCTTTTATTACCCCCCATCCCCTGTCCTGATTTTTCACACTTACTATCTGGTCACCCTACCAGCAATCGAAGCACTGGCATGGATGAGCAGAGGTACGCCATCCCCTTTTGGACGGTCACCACAATTTGGGGTGGGAAATATTGTGTAAAGCCTCTGCTCAATCCAGTAGAATGCGATTGTAAGATTTATAACTTTTCAGTCATTGCTAGTATGATCATTAAGTTCTGTAACCTTTTGCAAACTTTGTAACTTTTAGTCATTGTTAGCATAGCCTTTTACAATATTGTAACTCTTGCAAGCTTTGTAACCTTTTCAGTTACCACTTCTATAACCTCCAAGCTTTGCAATATTCTATCACGCGATCAGGGAGAGTGTGAACAAGGGAGTGTGTGTGGGAGATAAGAGAGTGTGAACATGTGGGACTGGGCGGAGAGGAACTGCAAGGAGAAAAGAACCAGGAGCCAGGTGTATCTGATGTAATCTGCCCTGAGAAGGCAATCAAGGGGTGCTGTAAAGAAAAGAAGAACCTGGTATGCATGAAAGGAATGAGGTCTGGGAATGCTTCTCGGTGACGGACACAGAAGGAAAATTCAGTGTACGTGATGGGAGCCGCCCAGTTCCAATAAAAAGAAGAGCTTGTGAGCAAGCTTTCTTCTCTTCTTGACCTGCTCTCTGGCCTGGATCCATGACCGCAGGCGGACACACCAGATCTACTATGCTTTGGCTTCTCGGCTTCCTATGCTGTCTCCGGTAACTCTCGGCCTGCGTGAGTGTATGGGTGCATGAGGGTATGAATGCACTGAATGTGTGCGTACATGAATAAGCTCCATCCCTTTTCTGTTTGATACAATAGCGGCATTTAATAAAACGAATATAAGTGTAACCCTGGGTTGGTTTCTAGGGAAACTGAGGTAAGTGTTCCCTCTAATTTTTTATGTTCATGTGCAGAACGAATTTTGTTATGTGCACCAATATGGACGTGATGTGTGACACATCACCTTCATATTGGTGCACATACCAAAATCAATGTGGTGGGGGTGGGGCCGAGGGGTTCGGAGTGTGGGAAGGGACTCAGGGCTGAGGCAGGGAGTTGGGGTGCAGGTGGGGGGGATGAGGGCTCTGGCTGGGAGTGCAGGGATGAAGGGTTCGGGGTATGGAAGGGGGCTCAGGGCTGGGGCAGAGGGTTGGGATTATCCTCTGATCCTACCTCATTTTCACTGGCATTCACTGTGTTAGATGTCCAATCGCTACTAACCTTTTTGGTGAAAACTGAAACAAAAAAGTCATTTAGCACTTCTGCCATTTCCACATTTCCTGTTATTCTTTTTCTCCCCTCATTGAGTAACAGGCCTACACAGTCCTCTTGCTTTTAATGTATCTGCAGCAGGGCTGGCTTTAGGATGTGTGGGGCCCAATTCAAAAGAGCTGCCGACGAAATGCTGCTGAAGACAGCGGCAGCGATTGAGCTGCTGCCGAAGATAGCGGCGGCAATTCGGTGGCAGCTCAATCGGTTGCTGCTGTTTCCGGCAGCACTTTGGCGGGAGGTGCGGGCCCCCTCTACCGGGTGCTGTGGGCCCTCTTAGGTGTGGGGCCCGATTCCCAGGAATTGGGGGAATCGCCCTGAAGCCGGCCCTGATCTGTAGAATGTTTTCTGGTTACCCTTTATGTCTCTAGCTAGTTTAATCTCATTTTGTGCCTTGACCTTTCTAATTTTGTCACTACATACTTATGTTATTTGTTTATATTCATCCTTTGTCATTTTACCTAGTTTCCCCTTTTTGTAGAACTCTTTTTTGAGTTTCAGATAATTGAAGATCTCCTGGTTAAGAAGATAAGAACGGCTGTACTGGGTCAGACCAAAGGTCCATCCAGCCCTGTATCCTGTCTACTGACATTGGCCAATGCCAGGTGCCCCAGAGGGAGTGAACCTAACAGGTAATGATCAAGTGATCTCTCTCCTGCCATCTATCTCCACCCTCTGACAAACAGAGGCTAAAGACACCATTCCTTACCCATCCTGGCTAATAGCCATTAATGGACTTATCTTCCATGAATTTATCTAGTTCTCTTTTAAACCCAGTTATAGTCCTAGCCTTCACAACCTCCTCAGGCAAGGAGTTCCACAGGTTGACTGTGCACTGTGTGAAGAAGAACTTCCTTTTAAACCTGCTGCCCATTAATTTCGTTTGGTGGCCCCTAGTTCTTATATTATGGGAACAAGTAAATAACTTTTCCTTATTCACTTCCTCCACACCACTCATGATTTTATATACTTCTATCATATCCCCACTTAGTCTCCTCTTTTCCAAGCTGAAAAGTCCTAGCCTCTTTAATCTCTCCTCATATGGGACCCTTCCAAACTCCATATCATTTTAGTTGCCCTTCTCTGAACCTTTTCTAATGCTGTCAAGTATCAGAGGGGTAGCCGTGTTAGTCTGGTTCTGTAAAAGCAGCAAAGAATTCTTGTAAAGGAACATTTACAAGTTGGGAAAACAAAGATAAAACTAACACGCCTTGCCTGGCTGTTACTTACAAGTTTGAAATATGAGAAACTGGTTCAGAAAGATTTGGAGAGCCTGGATTGATGTCTGGTCCCTCTTAGTCCCAAGAGCGAACAACCCCCAAAACAAAAAGCACACAAACAAAGCCTCCCCCCACCACCAAGATTTGAAAGTATCTTGTCCCTTTATTGGTCCTTTGGGTCAGGTGTCAGCCAGGTTACCTGAGCTTCTTAACCCTTTATAGGTAAAAGGATTTTGGTGTCTCTGGCCAGGAGGGATTTTATAGTATTGTACACAGGAGGGCTGTTACCTTTCCCTTTATAGTTATGAGAGGTATACTTGTCCTTTGCTATTTGCTTTGCCTTATGTGTGATGGAAAATAAATTTTGTATGTTTTGGTAATTTCACTACTGTTTTTATTGGCTTATAAAATTTCTTCATTACAGTTTTCAAGAGCAACGAAGCAAAATAATCACAGAAGACTGCAAAGCCAGAAAAGCTCACCTGCTTTATCCATTCTGACTCGGGGGCCCTGCAGTGCAGTGGGAGTTGCATGTATCCTGAAGTGGGGGAATCAAGGCATTGTTGCAGGATTCCTGATTACTTACTATCCCATTCCTGCTATTGCTTTACCTGACCTGATCTCCAATATACAATCACGGTGCTTCAGCTATTTCCTTTGGAAATTTAACTGCTAAATTTGTCCACTGCTAAGACATTTTTCCTAATATCTATTCTAAACCTTTTCTTCCTTAGCTTCAAGTCATTGCATTTTCAGAGACCGTGAATAATAATTTTGTTCCTTCATTGATAGTGTTATCTTGATGGTATTTATAACTGATCATATTCCTCCTGAGTCACTCTCTGGTTCTTGTTGCATCTGTTGTATCATAACACCATATGTACTTGATCAAATTGATGAATTTCTGTCTGGCTTCATGCAGGCATAGCACTATTATCGATCTCTGAAAGGATGGCCATAATCTTACTGCAGATGAGTTCAAGGGTATGTTCTATCAGGTGATGAGCAAACCTCAAAGTTTCAGGAGTTCAGTACAGTTTGGATAATCATAAAAAAGTCTGGATGTTTACCAGAACCATGTTTAATCTTTCCAAACCTCTTGGGTCTGCAAAATTACACTGGAAATCTTGTGGAAGAGGCTTTAATGTAAGATTTCTGATGGGGCCAGAAATACTGCAAGAGCCTCTGAGGGTATTTCTGTCCCTTGCTTGTATTACTACTGCAAGTTTATCAAATCACCCATAGCTGGAGAGCACTTAAACATGTCCTTAACTTCAAAACAAATAGCTTTAAAAGCAAAACAGCTAAGACTAGAAAATGGCTTAGGGGGGATAAGAAGAGCTTTTACAAAAGTACTAGAAAGAGCAAAGAGGAAAATGAACCAGAGAGAGAGAGGTATGTATGCCCTGTCATCATGCCAACTGGTCACCAGTTGAATGATTCAAAACACTTGGCAGGGAGATAAACTTTTACTTCAAAAAGATAAATTACATGCAATGAGAAACTATTTTGATTTTCCAGTTTATAATGGAAGTTGTGTAATAGTTAATATTTAAGCTTTATCAACTAGGGGAATACAGCTCATGTGAATATAGAAACTGATATACAAGGTCACCCTGATTAAATAAAATGTAATAATGTGTAAAATGCAATAAAAATAAACAAACAATATAAATAAGTATGTGTGTTTGGGTTTTTTTAGTTTTTGGTTTTATATAGGCTTCTATGTTAAGCTGACTTTTACTTTCAATAAGTTGGTCTCTGGAGTCAAATCTCTGGCCTTGAAGACCTTGTGGAGACTACAAATATTTTTCTTCTGGAAAGAACACTAAATAGCATGTTTAGGTTTTAAAATCACTATCCTATCATGGAGAAATTACACAATAAAACACCTCAAACAATAGTGAGTTTATATAGGACCTACACTGTTGTGTTGAACTACTACAGAGTCAGCAGAGGGAGCACAGGATTATCTCAGAGTTGTGTAAAATCACTTCTGCAAGATGTGCATGAATCCAAAATGCAGCCATGCTGGCTGGTAATCTGTGTAGGAAAGACATGGAGATGGATGGAGAAAATACTTACCTTAGCCAAATTGAAAAGGACAGATTTAAGGAAGGAAACTTCCTCTTCGTGCTTTTAATCAAAGAAGAAAAGCCAGTTAACTTTTTTGGGAAAAAGTACTTGACAATCTGTCTTTTGAACTAAAATAATACACATAAACCAATCTTCAGTCTCCTATTCTGTTTAGCAAATCTCTCTCTCTCTCTGGCCTAAAAGTTAACAAATTGACTTTTCTCTGTGACTTCCACACGCGGGACAGCCTCTGGCTATGTTTTTATTGTCCTAACAGCTTCTGGCAGACTACAAGTCTCTCATATTCACTACAAAGTAAACAGGAATTCAGTCCAAGGGTGACTGACTTGGATCCGGTGGAAGAATGCAGGTTATTCATAAAGACTGGTAGACTCCTTTCTGTATTAATATAGTCTGTGTTTATTGTGGATTTTATGAACAAGAAAAGTTGTGACACTCATTGAGCCTCTAGAAATTACTTCTTTGAAGCATGTGGGGAATCAACATTCCCCCCCCCTCCGCCCCCAGCACTAGTTATGTTACCATTTATCCTGTGTGTATTCAGCTGTTTTCCACCTTCTGATGCAAAAGGCAGAGCAGACAGAAGTTTACTCAGATGCTGCTGGGAAGAGTCCTATTATTTTGACAACATAAAAGGTTCTGCAGATATACACAGCAATATATGATTGGTCTGATGAATATCTCTGTTGGTTAAGGCTGAAGGGTCAACAGCTTTAGAAATTAAATCTGCAGGCCAGACAAAGTGTAGGCAGCAATAATATGAGTTACTCTATATCTGCCCTATTAATATTTCAGTCCTGACACAGAAAGGAAAAGAATATTCTTGGATCATAGGGGGTCGGGGCAATAGTCCTCTTGAAAAAAAACAAAAAAACAAAACACACAAACCCAAATAACAAAACAACACATGAGGCAACTTGGTGCTTGTGAAAGTTAGGCTTTAATAGCACAGACCAGAGTCAAATATAGTGTGGATCAGTTCTGTGCCATTCCATTTATGACCTGTTAACACTATTAGGTATTCTGATTTTGGGCCTATCCTGAGTAAGAGTTTCCAACCAGGCAGAATCGCTTTCAGATTTTCTGATGTGGACAAACGGGGACTAGAGAGAGATGTCCTTCAAACTTGCTTCCACTTGCAACCTAAGTGAAACATTTGAACTGCTCTTCAAATGAGAGAGGCTAGCTTGCTAAGGCTTGATCCAACTCCCATTTGATGTCACTGGGAGGCTTTTTGTTGAATTCAGTGGGCTTTGGATTGAGACCTAAGGATGTTTCTTCACTGCAGAGTTAACTCAGTTGATGGGCACTCGGGTCTGACTGGCTGCACTACAAAGCCACCCTTGAATTACTGTGTTCTCTAGTGCTGCAGCATGTGGACAGGTTTTCTTTAATTTGGGAGGGCTACAGTTAAATAAAATAATAGCTGCTGAAAATCACTTCCATGAGTAGTTTTGTACCATGACTAAATTTGTCCACTTTTAAGAAAGTGTGATAAATGGGCTTCTGTTCCACTTTTATTAATGCAATCCCTACATTTTTGGGGGGCTAACTGCCTGTCCCGCCAAGCCTCCAATTGTCGGTGCCCATGTGCTGTACTCTCTGTTTGTTGCTGGAATTCCTGAAGGCATGGCACATGGTTCTTTGTATTGCAATAAGATGAGTTGCTGTGTGATTCTTTCCCAGTGAATTATTGGAGAACTTGTCTGCCCTTCAATTGTGAGGAGGTATAGGAGAACCATAAACACATGAGTGGTTTTGCCTGCATTTTCACTGCAAAATAGGTGAGTTACCAGCCTGAGTGAAAGCAGTACCTGGACTTGAGCCTATAGTCACAGGTGGGCCAGCTACTCCAGGTAGAAAGCAACACTAAACTTGGAGCAGAGCTTTTTGTGTGTGTGAGGGAGTTGACAGGCATCAGGTTTGTCCATCACTTCTTGCAAGTCCACTTGGTGGTGATCAGCACATACTATCCACCTTCTCAAGGCTACTTGGTCTTTGCACATCCACTGACCAATAGATTCTGGAAAGGTCTAATAACCTTCCCAACTTTTCAGAAGCCTATTCCCCAGTGGGCCCTAAACCTTGTTCTCTCATACTCACAAGAGCCCACTTTGAGCCTTTAGTTACTTGCTCCTTTCCATAAAAATCACTTTTCTTATAGCCATCATTTCCATGAGAAGGGTTGGTGAACTTGGAGTGATGATGGCAGATCCTCCGTATGCTATTGTCATGAAGATAGGGGAAATAACCTAGGGGAAATAACCTAGTTGGCACCTGACCAGAAGGGCTAATGAGGAAAGAAGATACTTTCAAATCTGGGGGGGGCGGGGAGAGAGGATTTGTTTGTTCGTTCCCCGGACAGAAGGAGAAGCCAAGCAGGCACAATATCTCCTGAAAATATACCTGGAATAATCCATCTCAAACCACAGAAATTGTAAGTAGGGCAAGGAAATGCATTAGGTTATCTTTTTTTGGGCTTGTGAATTTTCCTATGCTACAAAGGTAGTTTTATTCCTCTTTTTGTAACTGTGAAGCTGAGGCCGGAGGGGAATCCTATGGGTTTAAATATTTTTATTACCCTGTAAAGTTACCTTCCACTCTGATTTTGCAGGTGTGATTCTTTTATTTTTTTTCTTTATAAATAAAGTTCTTTTTTAAGAACCTGAATGATTTCAGTGTCCTAAAGACAAAGGGTCTGGTCTGTGCTCACATTGCTAAAGCAATTGGTTGGTAGTTTATTCTCAAGCCTCCCAGGAAAGGGCTGAAGGGGCTTGGGGGGATATTTTGGGGGGATAGGGATTCCAAATGACCCTTCCCTGAATTTGTGTGTAAAACACTTGATGGTGACAGCAATACTGTCCAAGGACAAGGAAAGAAATTTGTGCCTTGGGCAAGTTTTAACCTAAGCTGGCAGAATATAAACTTAGGGGGTCTTTCATGCAGGTCTACACATCCGCCCCCACGCAGAGTTCAGAGTGGGCAGGGGGGAACCCTGACAGCTATATTCCAGGGATCGGCAACCTTTGGCACACGGCCTATCAGGGAAATCTGCTGTTGGGCCGGGACAGTTTGTTTACCTGCAGCATCCACAGGTTCGGCTGATTGCAGCTCCCAATGGCCGCAGTTCACTGTTCCAGGCCAATGGGGGCTGCGGGAAGTGGCATGGGCCGAGGGATGTGTGGTCCCTCTCTGTATTCCCTTTCCACACTCCTTCCCCTTTGTGGTAGAGAAGGAACTGGAGAGGCGGTTGGTCCATCCACCCCACCCTTTATCTTCTCAGTTGGAGGCATGAGGTAAGACAGGGCGCACGTGTGGACAAACGGATCCTGCTTTCAAACTCTCTGGTTCCGGGCCCATGATGTGCATGCATGACCCACTGTGGAATACAGATAGGAACCACACATCTCAAAGAATTTCTAGTTACAGGTAAGTAACCTCCCCATATTTCCTCAAACACACTCAGCACTTCCAAATATGCTCTCCTGATTGTAATTTGTTCTCTTTAATTATTACAATAAACATCCATTACATGGTCAGATGCTTTTACACAGTTGAAAAATTCACAAATGACTTCTAGTGTAAGTATTAGCCTAACTTTCTGTTCCCTAAGCATTAAATGGGAGCAGAAAAACTACTGAGACCCAAGTTCAGGTTTCTGAATTTCATACGAAACAGTTAATGACACACATAAAACAGCATGTTCATGCATCCACTTGTCTGCTTTAGGTGTTACTTATGTCATCAACTCTTTCATGTGAAACCAGAACCCTGCACTAAAATTTTGGCAGGCGTGAACCTTTACAGCAAAAAGGCATTTGACGGGAGGGATATGTAATGCCCTAATAAAAGATGAAGTAATGTTTAGTTCTTAACCTGGAACGAATTAACTATAGTTATAAAACTTCATACTTTCTCCTTCTCAGCTTATGCTACAGAATAACAAGGCAAAATTTCTTTCCCAGTGAGCAAATGGCTGCGCCACACTATTTGTTAATAACAACCAAAATTCCCCAGGGAAATTTTACCGTTCTGTAGTTCCATGGCTAGCTGGCCAAATATCCTTCCATTGATTTACACAGAGCAAACACTTTACTCTTCCCACTCAACTGGATTAGACAACTAAAGAAGACACAACAAAATATTGGTTAATCTGTTTTTTACTATTGACTTAACATTGTAATGAAAATCTATTGTGGCGGTGCCATAGCATCACCATAGTTAGTTAAGAATTACACTTAAGCAGGGATTAAGGCAAAGATTTAAAAAACTAACTAGTTCTGGGGGCCCAAATTGAGACACCTAAAAAGAGACCTGATTTTCAGCAAGTGCTGAATATCCATCCTTGGGAAAAACAGCCCCCCCTTTAAGAGGTGTCAGGTTAGGCACCCTAAAACTGAGGCACCCAAATTGCTAGTGACTTTTAGAAAATGTAGGCCTATCTTTTATTCAAACTTGCTCAATATATATGAATAGTGTATTACAACCGCCTCAAATTTACAGCACCTGCCCTTTGAGTACAGAATGAATTTTCTGAGTATTCGCAATTAAATCAGTTAATTAATTTTATTCATCATTATTTTTGAAATAGCCCCTTTTAAGAAATGTTTTTGATAAGTGCCTTTTGTTTAATCCTCTAGTAAATCAATTACTTTTTTTTCTTTTTTTAAGATTTGGGTCCTTCTGGGTTGTAAACACTGTCTGTGTGTTTAGTGTTTAGTGTTCAGTGACAGAACAGGTTGCTGGAGGCGCTTGGACAAATGGTGAAGAATGAAGATATGGGGGGAGGGGTAGTCAGAGTGCAGAAAGGGAAGAAAAAGACATACTCCAAACATCTCAAGTATCTTGCTTGTATGTTGTTTGTCTTGTTTATTTAGACTGTAAGCACTTTGGGAGAGGAACAGTGTCTTCCTATAAGTCTGCACAATGCATAGCACCTTGTGGTTGCTTCTGTACTATGAATAATAACAAAGCAAAGTCTTGCATTGTGCAGTCTGAGACTTACCAGTTCAATGAATGCTTGAGTGAGTTTGATGGTAGAGACTGCAGATTGTTTTCTTGGTTCTTGGTGAAGATAGAACAGATGATGGTGGGGTGGGATGTTTCTGGCTTTGTATATAAAATTGCTTTTATGATTACATTATATTAATTTCTAAATAAATACATCTGTAATGTATACATTTCTATTTAACTAATGAATCTTAATGTTCGTTTTAGATGAACTTTCTATTCTCTCAAGGATTCTATCTCTAACTACAGGCAAAGTAGGGCTATTACTTGGATTTTAAGCTCTTTAGAGCAGTGACTGGCTTTTTGGGGGAGTGGGATGGGGATGATGGTGTATATAGTATTTCTGATCTCTGATTGGGCCCTTTAGGTGCTATTCTATTTTCATGCAAATACTCTAAATAGTAACAATATCTAACCCAGACCTTTCTTGTTGCAGAGAAGTTTATTTGAATGACTTGGAAGTCCTTGTCTGTTCCAAAACACCAGGGTTGAAGTGCTTTGTGAAAGTCTCCCAATTAAGATGTAGTTTTTAACTGGTACATTTGTGTGTGGTCTCCCTTAAAGTTATGTAATGTATATGATGCTTTGGTTAGACCAGAGGAATGGGTCTTATTCCTGGCTCTGCTAATGACTTGTTTTGTGATCTCAGATGAGTCACTTATCCTCTCTGACTCAGTGTGCACATCTGTAAAATGGACATAATACTTACTAGGTCACAGGGCTGCTGTGATAACTATTATATAGCACTTAAATATCATTGGCTGAAAGGCACTATAGAAATGCCAAGTATTATAAGACAAATAACCAGTACTCCTTTATCTGTAAAAGGCTATGGTCCAAATCCTCAGCTAGTATAATAGGCCTAGCTCCATAGAATTCAGTTGGAGCTAGGCTGATTTACATAAGCTGAGGATTTTGGGGACATTTGAATTGGCCAATTTTAAATCCAAAGTTCCTGAGATATCAGGAGTGTTTTGGTTCTGGAATTTTGGTTTGGGTCTATCCCTGTTTCTAAAAAAATTAGATGCTGCCATAACGCCCCCCCCCCCGCGCCCCCTAAACCCAGCAGGTGTAGTTTTTAAACATGGTAGGCCAGATTTACTCTGGTGTAAGTCCACGAACTAGTAACCCCAAGTATGGTTTTGACCTAATATCTTATTGGGGCAGTGGTGATGGTGGGAAGACATGAGCACTTTATTCTTATAAAGTATAAGAGGAAGGATAAGCTGGTTTGCACTGCTTAAAATCTATGCTTTTAGAGCCCCAAGGGGTCTCAAATGCAAATAATAAATATTCTATTCCAAATATAAATAAGAATGAAAAGGTCTTTAAAATGGTGAGACATTCTGTTATTCTGGTTCATGGCCCAGCAGAACAAATGACTGTTTGTTTTTTCTGCAAATATACATTATTATTTACTGGCTATTTGCTTAAGAAAATCATGAGCAGACTGCACATTCTTGATGAGTTATAAGTAAGTTATCATTTTATTTTGTTTGGCGTCTCACATATATCCTCAAATACTTGAAATAGTAGGAGAGAAATTTAATGAGATCTAGGGAAGGAAGAGAACTTAAATTACCGTATTTCCCCAAATCTCCTGGATATCATCAGGCAAATCTATTATGTAACTTTGTTCAAGGAAAACAATATTTTGTGTTTTTATTTTTAAAAAAAGTTAAGTCAAAAACATTTAAATAACCCAAATACACTTGTTTAATTTCTCAAGGGTTCTTTTACTCACAAGATAGACACAATAAAAGATAGCCATGCTGATTGTTTTTTCAATAGCTCTCACACATTTGCTTCATTTCACTACTTGTTTCCCAGGGTATGAAACATGAGAGCCGTTCCCAGAGAGGGTTCAGTTCCTGTTTGGCCATCATTTTATTAATATTTATGTACACAGATACAATGACATGCAAAACAATAGATCATCACACAAGTCTTTAACACATAGAGACATACATGCTGCTAGAGCATTGACTCTGCATTGCAGGAAATGATTCCTAACCTTTCTTTGCAGTTAGCTAGGAAGAAATGATAAAGGCTACCTATCTTCATGCTTCAGGTTGATCAGCAGATGGAATCAGAAAGAATTGGCTAGGTTAATTATGTGAGGAATGTGTGTGGTAGCGGAGGGTTCTTGCTTTCACAGGATCTAGCATTAGTGATTGTGAGAGACAGAATTCCTGGTTAGATGGATAATAGACCTGTTCTAGTTTTCTGGGTGAATATATTCCTTCTCCTTAACACCTCTCTATATTAAAAACAGTGTTCTCTGCACAGTGGGCACTGTTATTCATTTTCTAGTTAACAGTCAAACCAGAGGAAGGCTCTGTTGTAATGGTGCTGGACCAAATTCATCTCTGGTTTCAGCCCACTGAAGTCAATGTAGGTCTACCAGGGATGAATTCATCCCAACTTGCATTAAAGAAAGAATTTGGAGCTGGTTTTCGATAGGATGATACGCTCAGCTTTGATGCAGAAGTTAACCCTGTCTTTGGTCCCTGCAGAAGCATTAAACCTCCAGGTAATGATGTGGTTAGGCTTTGCGTAGTAAAGCTCCTTTGCTGCCTTCTGCCCTTCTCTATCTCTTGGCCTCTGTAAATGGTGCACCATGTTGCATTCTGAGCTCTGGCTCCTCATTACTTTTATAGAAAAGTTTTGGGGCCCAGCTGAGTCTCTGGTAAACCCTGGTGCCTCTACTAAATTGCCACATGCTCTGGTATTTGTTGCACACCAAAGGAAGGGAAAATTCAAAGCAGAGTTGGAGATGCCTTCCACAGGCTCAATTTCAAGTCATACATAGAAGAGTGTGTGTGTGTGTGTGCATGCGCACTCGCATGCATGTGTGCCGAAAAGGGTGATGGTTTTGGGATTTGGGGTGGAGGGTAGGCCTGCCAATAAGACTCCAGCTGTTGGAAGAGAGCTCTCTACTTCCTGTTGTAGAGGAAGGATCCGAGATTCACCCTAAAGATTCTTCCTGTTGTCAGGGTAGTGGGGAGGAGCACCCTACAGCCTCCCCCTTCAATAAATTCTTGCCAGCAAGTAGGCTACCATATTATTTAGCATCCTATAATGTTGTATACTAGCATCCTCATTTCCCACAGACACCACCAAGAGTTGAGGGTACCTTGCTGGGTCTGCCTCTGAGTGCATTAGAGTTAGCATGACAGGGCTAATCTATTGTGTCAAAAGATAATTATAAACTTACACTAATGTGTAATGCTTTATTAACACTCCATGGTGATGTGTATTAAGGGTTCTCTTTTTACAAGGCTGTTCACTATATGACTAGATCTAGTAAAAAGCAATAGTCCTTAACCACACACACTCACACACAAAACTGACTAAGAAAATGTTTCCATCAAAATAGAAATTTACAGATAGGCAAAGAAAGAAAAGTACTGCTTGAGAACTTGTTTGATGTAAGCATATTTTGTATATTTTGACATGTAATGTTGACAATTTGCGTTTTAACATTTGTAAAGCTTTATTTTTTTAAATCTCACCATATACTGTCATTATATACTGTAATTATCTGACTCCTGTCCCCATAATTTTTCACAACTGTGAAATTTGAACTGATAAAAGAGAACAAAATGCTTAAAACCCATAATTTCCCACAACTATGATTATTTAAAATTGATAAAAATCAAAATATTGCTTAAAATAAACATTGATATTTATTTAATTTAAAAAAAAAATCAGATTCTGCCAAGCCTGTTTAAAATACACAAAGTTTGACTTTAAAGGACAACTCTTTTGGGAGGAATCACTTTGTTCTTGACTGTAAGATCTACTTCCTCTAAGATGTTATGAATTATTAAACATGGTAATAAACAGTTGAGGCACTATGCATAACGGAGGATGTGCTTGTTCTCGGAAAGAGGTTAATATTCAATTGTTGGACTCCTAAATCATCAATGCGTGTTTTAAAGATTTCACTGCATCTCCACACATCACTATCTAATTCATTTTTAAAGCTCTGATTGATTATTTATAAATGACTGCTTTTGGAGACAGTACAGTCTACCATTTCAAACATATGGTGATATCTTAGTCACTGACAGTGTTGGATTGGGCTCAGTTATGGGAGCTATACAGCTAAAACTTGGGTTCATCTCTAATATTGACATTACAGTGAAATGTTATAGGGTGGGGTTATTTGTTTTATCCTTCAATTTGAGTGCACTGTCAATACCTGTTACTGTAATGTGCTTTGGAATCTTGAGTTTGAAAAGTGTTATAGAAAATTAGGTTTGGATGGACTCTGAAGAAGCTGCATAGTCAATTGGATTAATGTAGGCATGTGTGAAGAAGTACTTCAGGGAAATGGATTGTTTAGGAGATTGCTATCAGGATATAGTCTTTCATCTCTTGGTCAACAATTCAAATCAAGTTCAGGTCAGTGGTGCCTGAAAGCTATAATCTTATATCAAGTTTGTGATGGTGATCAAGTTCAAGCTGAGCAGTGTCAGCTTTACAGAACCCAACCCTAGAACAGACACCCTAATTGGCAATCTCAGAAGAGAGTCCAAATGTTGAATAGTTATGGAGGCTGAACTTCCCCCTCTTTGTCCCCAGAAGTGGTTCCTCCACATCAGGGTTGATGTGCACTGGTGGCATAGTATGGGGAAAGTTTGCACTACAGCTGTATCTGCTTTGTGTATAACCAAAGGACATCATTATCCAGGACAGCCAATCAAGCACTTTTCATGTGAGCCCCAAATTAATTCAAGAAAATGGATGATAAAAATATGTCCTTGAATTTTTCTGAACCAATCTTCATATTAACCTTAGCTAAAATATGTAAATATCCTCTCACCTGAGGCAAAGAAATTCTAATTACAGAACAAATTTAAAGTGGAAGAAGAGGCACTAACAGAAAGCAGGGAGATATAGGCTCCCTGTCAAGTCTCTGGCATTTGTCCTCAGTATCTCTTGGCTTGTGTTTAAATCACCTGATGCAAACAGGCAGAAATAAAAAGACATTAGGCAATCAGAAAATTATGCACACCAGAAATATGACCTTTATGTCTGCTGAGCTCATGATCTAGGACACACTTGAGAAACCTATCTGCATTTGGAATGAAAGGAGTCTAGTGTATTTTTTCGTACAGTTCCACTCCTTGCCCTTCCTAAATAATCTTAATGTGTATGGAATATGTAAATTCGGAGTGTCCCGGCTGCTTTAATTAGCTGCTATTTATGGGTCCAGTATTTTCACCTCCCTATAATGTCATCAGGCGTCTAATCCGCAGTTTGAGAGAGAATTGTTTATTATTGTACAGTACTTTCAGACTTACATATTTTTCAGTGTGCAGTGCTCTAATATCATAAGTTTTAAGGCTAAATTGGGGCTTTATTAGCTACTTTTGCATATGCAGACTGTGAAGGGGCACCACCAGGGCAGGATTTCCAATTAGGCATAGTAGGCATGTGCCTAGGGGCGCCGGTGTTCTAGGGGTGCTTTATCTCTCTAAAACTGTGCAATACGAAGGTCAGCTGTTTGTGTGTGGGGGGAAGAAAGGGCGTGCTGAAGATGCTGTGCCTAGGGTCTTGTCTACATTACCCGCTGGATCAACAGGCAGCAATCGATCCAGCAGGGGTCGATGATCGTGTCTAGTCTAGTCGCGATAAATCAACCGCTGAGCACTCTCCTATTGACTCCGGTACTCCACCAAGGTGAGAGGCGCAGGCGGAATTGACGGGAGAGTGTCAGCCATCGACTTACTGCAGTGAAGACACCGTGGTAAGTATATCTAAGTACGTTGACTTCAGCTACGTTATTCATGTAGCTGAAGTTGTGTAACTTAGATCGATTTCCGCCACCCCCCCCCCAGTGTAGACCAGGCCTAGGAACGCATAAGGTATAAATCCAGCCCTGGGCACCATACTGATGACAGTGGCCAGAGGCAGGCAGAATGCATCTGGAGTAGTGCATACAGTAGCAACCAGTGCTGCAGCCTTTAAAACGATGCAGCATTGCACTCATGGTTGCAGCAGCCATCTAGTGCAGAATGGGGTAGCTTTATAGTTTCCTCACATGTTGGGCTTGGAGATTGCTGGCAAACCTCTGCACAGGTAAACATGAAATGAGAATAGACTCTCTGCCTCCTTTCCGTAGCCCTCTGGCATAACTGTGTAAGAGCAGCCAGAACCTTTCCCATGTTGTTGTGGTGGAAGACAGTATGGCCAAGTGAGAAGACACTGGAATGGGAGTCAGGAATACTAGGTTCTGTTCCTGACTCTGCTACTTACCTGCCATGGGACCTCAGCAAGTCACTGTGATTTCTGTGACTTATTTTCCCTATCTATAAAATGGGCTTTGAGAGCTATAGAAGAAAAACATTATATAATAGTTATGCATTTTATAAATAGGTTTCCAGATTCAGAGCCAGGGTTAGGGTTGACTTGTTCCATTCAAGAGAATGATAGCTTGAAACTCATTGCTGAATTGCTTAATTGACACTTGCCTGAAAATGTGTAGTGATACTATACACAGTGACTTTGAGGCAACTTCTTTTGTATGGAAATAGCAACATTGACAGGTTAGTCGAAAGGTTTGAACATCGTGTTTGATGGTCTGGAGGTCTCCTCATTTGCGCTGCAGTGAATCCTCAATTCTCCATTTGTGCATCAGGTGTGAACCTCTTCCATGTAAGCTAATACAGCTGGCCATCCACTGTATTCAATGGAGTAAGAAAACAGGTTTTTCAATGGTGGGAATGTCTATGAGCTGTTTATCAGAGCCTGCCCATTGTATCCGCCAAGTGTCTTCCGGGTTGAAATTTGATTACAGGAGAACTTTTCCAGCCACCCAAAATGCTCAACGGGGCTTAAGACAAGTGTGAGGTGGGTGAACCGTGGAGTGGGAGCTTTTGGTTAGCAAGAGCTTTATTGTACTTGCACAACATAGCCTTCTCTCGCTGGATGGTTGGAGAAGGGACATTTGCGAGGACTGGAAGCCTAGGCAGTGGAGTAGACTCCAGGGTGCCAGTTACAAGTCTCATAGCTGCATTTAGCTGGATATCAATGAGGTCCATGTGCAAGCTTCTTCCCCAGACAGGTGCACAGCTGTAGAATAAACTAAAGCCAGCGTCGCCATTTGTAGTGTTCAAGCATCACAATCCCACCTAGAATCTGCTCGCTTTTGGATGATATTGATGCGACTCTTCATTTTATAGCTCATCTGCTTCAGATGTTGATAGGTAAGGCTGCGATTAAGAGTGACTCCTAGGTACTGTAGCATGTTAGGATCGTGGATGATTGCTGCAGAAGTTCACCTTCAGCATTCTCTTAGCTTCGGAATTGCTGAGATGGAAGCTGACAATACTGTTTTTGATGGATTGTTTTTGAGCCATCAATACTGAAAATGCCTTTTCATCCACTTCAGATCAGCATTAAAGGTGTCTTGTCAGGGCTGGCTCCAGGCACCAGCAGAGGAAGCGTGTGCCTGGGGCGGAACATGCTAAGGGGCAGCATTCTGTCTATTTTTTACTTCAGCAGCTCGGCGGCAGTCTGAGCGGCTTTTTTTTTTTTTGCTTGGGGCGGCAAAAATGGTAGAGCTGGCCCTGTGTCTTGTGCTTCTTTGAGTGTTGTAGCCTGTGTCATTTAGTGCCAGGTTGTTGGCATAAATCAGGGGTAGGCAACCTATGGCACATGTGCCAAAGGCGGCACGCGAGTTGATTTTCAGTGGCACTCACACTGCCCGGGTCTGGGGGTCTCTGCATTTTAATTTAATTTTAAATGAAGCTTCTTAAACATTTTAAAAACCATATTTACTTTACATACAACAATAGTTTAGTTCAGGGGTTGGCAACCTTTCGGAAGTGGTGTGCTGATTTTTCATTTATTCACTCTAATTTAAGGTTTCACGTGCCGGTAATACATTTTAACATTTTTAGAAGGTCTCTTTCTATAAGTCTATAATATATAACTGAACTATTGTTGTATGTAAAGTAAATAAGGTTTTTAAAATGTTTAAGAAGCTTCATTTAAAATTAAATTAAAATGCAGTGCCCCCTGGATTGGTGGTCAGGACCTGGGCAGTGTGAGTGCCACTGAAAATCAGCTCGTGTGCCGCCTTCGGTACCTGTGCCATAGGTGGCCTACCCCTGGTTGAGTTATATATTATAGACTTATAGAAAGAGACCTTTTAAAAATGTTAACATTTATTACTGGCATGAGAAACCTTAAATTAGAGTGAATAAATGAAGACTTGGCACACCACTTCTGAAAGGTTGCCGACCCCTGGCATAAATGAACTTGTGGCATGCCATTTCAGGCATATCTCTTATATATGTTTAAAAAGCTAGCACTGATCTCGGTGGAAGGCTATTGTGCAGACCCTGCTTTTTGCTAATCTGACTTCTGAAATGGACATGGAATGTTCTGTCTGAAAGCATTGACCTAATGAGTCAAATGTCTGGTCACATTGAAGCAGGTTGGATAGCTTCAGCAGTTGGTCCTTGTGCCAGATGGTGTCATAGGCTAAGCTGATAAAAGCTGCAGCCGTTAGCTTCTGCTGGAAGTTTGCCTCAATATGTATAGTCTGTGCAAGCACTTTATCACAGCAGTTTCACTCTTCCCTGAAACCTGCCTGTTCCAGGGGAGTTGCAGTCTCCAGGATAGGGGTCAGCTTTGGCAGGATTGTCCGCTCCAGTAATTTGTATATTGTACAGACAGGGCCGGCTCCAGACCCCAGCGCACCAAGCGCGCGCTTGGGGCGGCGTGCCGCGGGAGGGCGGCAGGCGGCTCCGGTGGACCTCCCGCAGGCGTGTCTGCGGAGGGTCCGCTGGTCCTGCGGCTTCGGTGGAGCATCCGCAGGCACGTCTGCAGGAGGTCCACCGGAGCCGCGGGACCGGCGACCACCAGAGCACCCCCCGCGGCGTGCCGCCCTACTTAGGAATTGTGCCACCCCAGAGCCGCCCCTGTGTACAGAACGGGGAGAGAGAGGGCAGTAGCTTCTGGGGTCACAGGGCTCTTTCCAGGTTTTAAAATGGCAACGATCGTTGATCATTTCCAAGTGATTGGGAGTTTGCTGGTGGCAATGACTTCCATGAATCATGTTGCCATCCTCTCGGCCCAAGATATTTAAGGAAGTTTGGAAGAATGTCATCAATGCCAGCTGCTTTTCCTGCTTTGGTAGCAGGGAGGGCAGCGTCAATCTTGGCTCTTGTGAAGGACTGACAGAGCCTTGACAAAGGGGCACTTCATACTCAGGATTTCTTAAGAGCTGTTCTCACCTCTCTTTTCTTTGGGGCAACTTAAAGCCTTTGAAAACATTCATTATTCAACGTCACACCCCGCTTCTGAGGTAGGGAAATATCATTCCTGTCCCCGTTGTAGAGAGAGGAAAACTGGAGCACAAAGACTTAAAGTGAGTTGCCTAAGGATCAGTGAGTCTGTGGCAAAGCTGAGACTAGAGCTCTGAATTCTACTCCTTGCTCTAACTATTAAACAACACTGTTTCCAGTGCACATTTTTCACTTATCATAAAACTAGTGAACACTTCTGATACTGAAATGGATTTTCACAAGGATCTTCTTTAGGTGTTTTCCCTTACCCTGGTTGGAAAGAGCCATATTGAATCTTATGATTGTTCTATTTTGTAGATTCAAAGATTCCAAGGCCAGAAGGGATAACTGTGATTGTCTAGTCTGCCCTTCTATACAAAATTGGCCATACAACTTCCCTGAAATAATTCCTGTTTGAACTACAGCATATCTTTTAGATAAATGCAAACAAATTAATCAGCTAAACTACTGAACTTACAGAAATACATGATGTGTGGTGGCTAACTGGAGTGGAATACCAAGCAATCAACTGTGGCTAATTAGTGTTTGCGTTGGTAACTTGGAGTTGTTTTCTTGGCTTTAGAGGTTTGTTGCACTCTTTGAAAGAGCAGCAACGTATCCATTCCTAATCAACGTGTACCATGAAAAGAACTGCTATGTTGTGTAGTAAGCTTTTGTAATAAGATGAGCTGTGTGGAATGCAGAAGCTTTATGGATTTAGCAGATACTGTGGGTATTAAAGTGGTTTTACTGACAAAGCAGAAGATAAAAGATAGATCTGAATGGAATTATTAAAGTTTGAACAATGGGGTTGTATACCACTGGATTTAGCATGAAGCAGATGGGTATGAGTCACTTTTTTCAGATCTACTTATTTTTGTGTTACATAAGAAGATCTTTTGGTACTCTACTGAAAGGTAATATAACAAACTAGTTATTCATACATAATATGTAATCCCAGTGATGCTTGTAGATATGTCAGCCAATGCTAGTTTTGGGGTTATTTAATTCATATAGTAAAAATCTTTCAAGGCAGCAACTTTGAATTTTTTTTTTTCACAGAAACTTCTTTGGGAATAAAAAATTGTCCTTCTCCCTGTAAACGTGAGTATTACTCAACATATCCAGCCCTGCACTGCATACTCTCTGCTTAGTGAGGCAAAACTCGCACTTAGGTATAGAATTGGGCCCAAGTGTTTTCTCTCCTTTCAAAAGTGGAAAGTGCCTTGAATTTGCTGATTAGTGGTAAATCAGAACCTAGGAAGTGGGAAGATATGTGGAGAACAAACAGTAAAAGCTTTTTGCTTTTACTTGTCATTTTGGGGTCAAATCTTGCATTGATTTGTTTAGAAAGGAACTTTAATGAAGTTACACCAGGGACAAATTTAGCCCATGGAATTCATCTGTATTGTTTGTCCGATCAGGCAGAAGTAAAATTTTTCCTTTTTGTTCTCTTTTTTAAGACACAAGCTTTGCATGCTTCCCACAAGGAAAGAAATGTTGATGGCAATATATTCTGCTCAAAGATTATCCCATTTAGTAACTATGGTTTGACTGCTGCATGGGATAGGGCTGATGAGAAACTTCAATGCAGATTTCATATAGGCAGTTATGGATGCATTATTTTTATTTTGTTGTACAGCACACATTTTAATGAACATTCTGGTAAACTGACCATCTACAATGCCACTTTCTACTTGTCTCTGTCTCATTATCTTTTTTTCCCCAGAGGAAAAGCCCCTCTCCTCTTACCCCCACCCCTGGACTCCTCTGGAATCACTAACAAGCTGCAAGTTCCCCTGGCTGTGGTACGACCCCCAACACGTGTGGGCAGGGAGGAACTACCTCCCAAGTGGGCACATGTGTATCAGTCTCTGGAGAGATGGGTGAGCTGGAATGCTCCCCCCTCACCTCCTGAGCAGGTAGAGGCCTACCCCTTTGCTCATCATCCCTTTCTCCTCCATGATCTTCCAGCCTGGCTGCAGTGGCAGGAGCTGGAGCAGGAGACTCAGCTAGCGAGATGATAGTCAGGTCTTTGGCCCCCCCCAGTTAACCTTGTCATGCCCCTGCACCCCAGAGTTTGGAAAGCAGTGCAATAGATGGCCTGTTGATCTGTTGGCTACTTCTGTTTTTTTGTATTCTTGTGTGATGCAGTTTGCAGTGATCACTGAACTCAGAATAGCAGTGCCTGTTGCTCCCAAGCTTTTTGTCAAAGGTAAAACATTCTCATTGCAGTCTTTAATTTCATAATGTTTATACAGAATCTGTTATGGTAAATGGCTGTGATATGTATTTTCTACAGGCATCGTGATTTGCATATTTCATAATCCTGAAAAAACACCATCTGCCTCATATCCATCTTTTACAGACTCGTAAAAGTTTTGTAAGTAGAGAAATATAGAGTTGATTTGGAATTAGTGTGCATGCCTTCCTTGCTTTTAAAAGAACACAACATAAATCCAATACAGCCTCTGGCAAGAGCTGAGTAATTGCCTTTTGCAATTATTCTTATCATTTTCAGTATGTGCCTTTCAATAACACCTCACAAGTGACTTTCCCCATTAGTCAGGCATGTCATTATATTTATGTAAAAGCAGCAAAGAGTCCTGTGGCACCTTATAGACTAACAGACATATTGGAGCATGAGCTTTCGTGGGTGAATACCCACTTCGTCGGATGCATGTAGTGGAAATTTCCAGGGGCAGGTATATATATATATATATATATATATATATATATATATATATATATATATGCGCAAGCAAGAAGCAGGCTAGAGATAACGAGGTTAGTTCAATCAGGGAGGATGAGGCCCTGTTCTAGCAGTTGAGGTGTGAAAACCAAGGGAGGAGAAACTGCTTTTGTAGTGGGCAAGCCATTCACAGTCTTTGTTTAATCCTGAGCTGATGGTGTCAAATTTGCAGATGAACTGGAGCTCAGCAGTTTCTCTTTGAAGTCTGGTCCTGAAGTTTTTTTGCTGCAGGATGGCCACCTTTAAATCTGCTATTGTGTGGCCAGAGAGGTTGAAGTGTTCTCCTACAGGTTTTTGTATATCGCCATTCCTAATATCTGATTTGTGTCCATTTATCCTTCTCCGCAGGGACTGTCTGGTTTGGCCGATGTATATAGCAGAGGGGTATTGCTGGCATATGATGGCATATATTACATTGGTGGATGTGCAGGTGAATGAACCGGTAATGGTGTGGCTGATCTGGTTAGGTCCTGTGATGGTGTTGCTGGTGTAGATATGTGGGCAGAGTTGGCATCGAGGTTTGTTGCATGGATTGGTTCCTGAGCTAGAGTTACTATGGTGCGGTGTGCAGTTACTGGTGAGAATATGCTTCAGGTTGGCAGGTTGTCTGTGGGCGAGGACTGGCCTGCCACCCAAGGCCTGTGAAAGTGTGGGATCATTGTCCAGGATGGGTTGTAGATCCCTGATGATGCATTGGAGGGGCTTTAGCTGGGGACTGTATGTGATGGCCAGTGGAGTCCTGTTGGTTTCTTTCTTGGGTTTGTCTTGCAGTAGGAGGCTTCTGGGTACACGTCTGGCTCTGTTGATCTGTTTCCTTATTTCCTCGTGCGGGTACTGTAGTTTTGAGAATGCTTGGTGGAGATTTTCTAGGTGTTGGTCTCTGTCTGCGGGGTTAGAGCAGATACGGTTGTACCTCAGTGCTTGGCTGTAGACAATGGATCTTGTGGTGTGTCCGGGATGGAAGCTGGAGGCATGAAGGTAGGCATAGCGGTCGGTAGGTTTTCGGTATAGGGTGGTGTTAATGTAACCATCACTGTACCTCAGTGCTTGGCTGTAGACAATGGATCTTGTGGTGTGCCCGGGATGGAAGCTGGAGGCATGAAGGTAGGCATGCAAGATTGTGAATTTCAATTCTGGATTTTTTAAGTTAATTTAATCCTGGTGAAAGGTACAGGATTGACAACACAGGAGATAGTTGTCCGCTTATCCTACAGTACAATAAGCAGAAGTGCATATTTCCCCACTCTACCTTGCCCTACTGTGCTTCAAACTAGATTGGGAGGAATCATTTCTAGGGATGAGAGTTAGTTCAATAAAAATGTAGTATTACCAACTCCAAGTGTTCAAAAATCATGAGTCGGGGCCCTCCAAAATCACAGGATTTGTTTTAAAATTATTTTTAAAAATAATACACTTTGAGTGTATTTAGCCTTCTGTTTTTTGAGCCAGTTGGGTGCACTCATTTTCAAGCTTTTCTCATAACCCTGAAAGGGTAGGAACTTTTTATTTTTTTAAATGAAAGTGTTGATTCTTACATGAACAGCTGGTTCCAAGAGCTGGGACTTGAAGAAAAACACCAAATATCATGAGACTTGTGACTAAAATAGTGTAAGATGGCACCACTATAAATGCTTGATCTGAGACTGCCAGGGGTGTGAATTAATGCCAGATAGTGGTAGTTTCTGACCATAGGAACTATATTCCACTGTTCAAAGAGTGCTCTGTAAAAGAGAGATGTTCTCTATAAAGGTGAATATTTTAAGTAGAATAAATAAAAATTCTTGTTGTACAAATAGTTCCTTCTATGAAGCTCTGTACATACAACTGCTAATAGCCACAGAGACCACTGAACATTGGATGAGATTAACTTTTAGTCACTACCATCCTGGGTATGATCAAACAAAGATATCTAGCCCTTTACTAATCCTCTGAAGCTGTTCAGTTCCATTTCCTTTAAAATTCTTAAGCCTAACGTTTGGTCTCGGATATATTAATTACTAATGCCTGCTTATTTTACAGGCTTCTTTGATCCTACAGTATATTAACTCTTGTTAAAAAATATAATACAACTGGCACAATAATCCTATCTGCTTATATATAGGGACAAAAAAGTCTAAAAAGACTTCTACAAAAAGTTGTCAATTCTACTTTTCATGTGTTGATCTTACATTCTAAGCAAAGAAAATGTCAAGTCAAATATGTAGGCAAAAAGGATCAACACAATTAATTCAGAGTGCAGATCAACTCCTTCTGGTTCTTAAACTAGATTCTAGAAAGACACTCTGAAGCAAATGCTAACTATTAACAAATCTTGAAAAACTGGAGCGACTCCAGAGGATTGGAAGACTGCCAATATAATTCCAGTATTTAAAAAAGGTAAAAAGGATGACCAGCTATAACCTAGTTAGCCTGATGTCGATTCTGAGCAAAACAACAGAATTTGGGATTATATTAATAAAGAATTAGAGGTTAAAGATATATTTAATGTCAGTTATTATCTTTTTATTGAAAACAGGCCTTGTCAAACAAATCTGATTTTTTTTCCCTCCCACAATTACAGGTCTGGTTGTTAAAGGTAAGTGTGCTGATATGATATGTACTTGAATTTCTACAAGGGATTTGACTTAGCACCATGTGAAACTTGATTTAAAAACTTGCATTATATGGAACTAACAGGGCATGCATTAGATGGATTATAAATATAATTGACAGATCTCAAAATGTAGTTGTGAAAGGGGAGACCATCAATGAGCAAGACTATTTCTAGTGGGATCCATAAGGCTTGGTTCTTGGTCCAACGCTATTCAATATTTATATAAATGGTCTATCTAGATGATGATATAAAATCTTTGCTGGCACAGCTTGCAGATGACACAAAGATTAGCTGGGTAGTAAATAATGAAGAGAACAGGTTACTGTTACGGAGTGACCTGAATTGCTTTGTTATATGGCCAGACTCCAACAAAATGTATTTTAGTAAAGCCAAATAGCTGGGTTCACAGAATTCAGGCAATATCTACAGGATGGGTGACTCTTGAACACCAGTGACTCAGCAAAGGACTTAGGGTCATCAAAGATAATTGCCTGAACAAGAGTTTTCGGTGCAGTGCTGTGGCAAAAAGGGCTAATGCAATCTTTGGATGTATACAAGGGGGAATATTAAAAAGAAATAGGAAAGTGATCTTGCCTCTGTATGCACCATTGGTAAAACCACTATTAAAATACGGTGTCCAGTTCTTGTGTCCATACTTCAGGAAGTATGTAGAAATACTGAAGAGAGTTCAAATGTTGGCCACTAAGTTATCCAGGTGCTGGAAACAAGCCTCATGGGGTGTGGCTTGAAGAGCTCACCCTTGTTCAGCTTATCAAAGAGAAGGTGGAGAAACAACTTTACCACTGTGTATACAGAGGCCTCTCCAGGCATAGGCAAACTAGGCAGCTGCCTAGCGTGGTAGAATGCTGAAGTAAGTTTGCCAGGTGTCCGTTTTTTGACTGGGGCCCAGTTGCAAAGGGAACATGGTGGCTCCTGTCAGCACTGCTGACCGGGCCATTAAAAGTCCAGTTGGCGGTGTTGTGGGTCTAAGGCAGACTAGTCCCTACCTGTCCTGGCACTGCACTGTGCCCTGGAAGCTGGCAGCTGGTTCGGCTCCGAGGTGTGGGGGCTATGAGGCTCCGTGCGCTGCTCTCACCCACAGACACCGTCCCCCCAGCTCCCATTGGCCACGGTTCCAAGCCAATGGGACTGCGGAGCCAGTGCTCGGGACAGGGACGGTGCGCAGAGCCTTCTGCCCCCCCCACCTCAGAGATGGACCAGCTACCCCCTTCCGGGGCACAGCACAGAGCCAGGACAGGCAGGGAGCCTGCCTTAGCACCACTGTGCCGCTAACCGGGAGCCACCCGAGATAAGCCTGCACCCCAACCCCAAGTCTCAACCTCTATCCAGCCCTGAGCCCCCCCAGACCCAGAACCCCCTCCTGCACCCCAAGCCCCTCATCCCTGGGCCCACCCCAGAGCCTGCACCCCCAGCCCAGAGCTCTCTCCCACACCCTGAACCCCTCATCCCTGGCACCAGCCTGGAGCTTGTACCCCCTCCTGCACTCTGACCCCCTGCCTCAACCCGCAGCCCCCTCCTGCATGCCAAACCCCTCGGCCCCAGCCTGGAACCCCCTCCTGCATCCCAAACCCCTCATCCCCCAGCCCCACCCTAGAGCCAGCACCTCCAGCTGGAGCCCTCACCCCCCCGCACCCCAACTCCTTGCCTCAGCCTGGAACCCCCTCCCACAGCTGGAACCCCTCATTTCTGGCTGCACCCTCAGTTAAAGCCCTCCCTCCCTCCCGCACTGCAGCCCCCTGCCCCAGAGCAGTGAAAGTGAGTGAGGGTGGGGGAGAGTGAGCCACTGAGAGAGGGGGAATGTAGTGAGCAGAGGCAGGGAAGGGGCAGAGCTAGGGAGTTTGGTTTTGTGTGATTAGAAAGTTGGCAATGCTATTCTGAAGGCAGGAGATTACAGAACCTCCCCTGGTTCCTTCCCTGGGTAGCAGTGGGGGGCGAAGCTGGTGGGGCTGCCAGCTGGGATTCTGAGAAGCAGGAAGCAGCCCCTTGCTGGGCTTCCTGTGAAGTGCTCCCGGCCCCTCCCCAGGGGCTCTGAGAAGCAGCAAATGGTCTCTAGATAGGCTGTTAGGAGTGTGCCTCAGCACGGGTAAGATTGCAACTGTGATTCAGGTACTGAGCGTTGCTGCGGTTTTGGCCACAAGCAGAGCAATTTGCATGCTCCGTGTGGGCCCCAAGCCCACACCTGCTGCTCAGCAGTTGGCCCTTGTGGGCTCTGTTGCCTAGACCTCACTGTGGTTATTCCTTGCTACGGAGCCTGACAGCAAGAAGCTAAACCGGAAAGGTGAGGGGGTTGTTGGGGGTCAGGCGGGGTTGCAGGCTGAAATGGGAGGAGGGTGCCTAAGTCCCATTGTGGTTGAGCTGAGTGGTTCCAGGGAAAGATTGCAGGGGGTCCCTGGTCCCAGGGAAATGGAGAATGAGGAGGCCTGGTGAGGGTTGTGAGGGCAGATAGGGAGCGGGTCCCAGGTTCCAGGGGGGTGGAGGAGGCTGCAGAAGGATTGCAGGGGTGGATGGGGATTGAGTCCCTCCCACAAATTTATAAGAGGGGGTGGCATACTGAAGTTTTGCTATGGTAGCAGTTTGGCTTGAGCAGCCTCTGGGGGTATAAATAATTACATATTAGTAAGACGTTAGTATGATCAAGGGCTTTTCGGTCTTGCTGACAAAGGCATAGCAAGATCCAATGGCTGGAAATTGAAGTAAGACAAATTCAATTTTGAAATAAGATGCCATTTCGTAGTGGTGGTACACTTTAGAACTGTTTATCCGGGGATTAGTGGACTCCCCTTTGCTTGGAGTCTTTAAAGTGAGATTAGATATTTGTAAAAGATATGCATCAATCCAGCTTCTGGGAGAAGTTCTGTGGCTTGTGGAGGGTTGCTTCTGGCCTTGAAGTCCATATCTGTGAATCTACAAATTCCAATCCATTCCCTTTTGTGACGAAGTGGGAATGTTCTTGATGTGTTCTTTGAATGCTGAGTGGGGAGTATTGACCTGGGAAGGTTGCAGGGGAGTTTTGCTGGGACTGTCTGCATTGGGGAAGGGAGGATACCTGAGCATGTAACATGAGAACCCCGGGGTCGGGGGGGGGGGGGGTTGGAGGCCAGGAAACTGGACAAAGAGTGGGAGAGGAGCCGGGGGGAGGCTGAGTGAGACAGCTGGAGGGAGTTTTGGTTTGGAGCTGGCTGGGAAATGGAGAGGGGTGCCCCGATGGGATCCTGTGGTCTGTACCGGCAAGACCAGTTTTGGACTGTGTTCCTGTCATGTTAATAAACCTTCTGTTTTACTGTCTGGCTGAGAGTCATGGTGAATTGCAGGAAGCCAGGGGTGCAGGGCCTTGTCTCCCCCACACTTCGTGACACCTTTGTTCATGTGTGTGCTGCCTTGTGACTAGGTACAGCATTGCCAGGTTTTTTACTCTGTGTTCCTGCTGACTTGGTCTTCTTGTGATTGCCTTTTACCTTTAGTTTCACCCCTTTCAGGCTAAACCAGGGTTTTCACCCAATAATCCCAGGATCTCACACCAGGTTGATGACCCTAGTCCAGGCCTAATACTCTTTCTGGTCCCTTGTGTCTGGGGTCTTCCTGATGAGGTTGTAGGGGACCCATTCCTTCCCTCTACCCAGAGACCCTTGTAGCAAATGGTTAAAGTCTGTCTGGTCAGACCTCTTAATTTTGCTGCTTCTCTGGGATGTTACCTATATTATCCACCTTCTCTTCAGGGGGGGTTCGTATTCTCAGTGGGGTTCTACCCCAGGGTAAAGCTCCTACTTCCAGTTTTTAAGGCAACAAAGGAAAGGAAGCTAACAAAAATAAAGAGCAGCATCAGCTGCTCACAGGCAATTGAAAATAGCTTGTCTCTTTGCTGTGCTCCTTTCTGGGTACAAAGGAGAGGGAATTCTATCCCTCTCCCCAGGCTGGGCCACTGTGAACTGAGCTTCTCTATTTTTAAGGCATCTTCTCCAAGACTGGTGTGCCTTGCAGGTATGGTGGGATGGGGCTGTCTATTCCCAAAGCAATATTTTAGCCCTTTCTTGACTGGTCTTGAGTTTGTACGTCCTGTCACAGTGGGCTGTGGAGAGAACAGAAACCTCTGTGTTGCCCTCAGCGTCATCATAACTCTTGCAGCTCTGCATTAAGACAAGGATGATAATTAAATCTCATGCTTCAGGCCTTCAGCTGGTCACCTGCAGCAGCCAGGAAGGAATTGTGTCCCTGATGCAAAATTGGCCAGATGTATTCTGGGATTGATTTTTTTTTTCATCTTTCTTGGAAGCATCAGGATGGCCACAGCTGGAGACAAGGCACTGGATGAGGTGGACCGGTGCTGTAAGCTGGTGCAGAGAATCCTCTTTCTCAGGTGCTTGATTGGTGTGTTTTGCTCCAGTGGTTAGATTCAGACTGATTGTAGGAGCTGAATTCTATAATGTACTATGAGAATTAATAATGTACTATGCGAATTAATGTATGATTTGATTTCATCCTGTCAGCCACCCTTTTTGGAAAGGAATGACAGACCAGAACAATCCTTCCGACTGATTATGGTCACCTTTTGTTTTAGGATGTGTTATAATGTCTACTATGGTTTCCTATATGTATTACAAATTAGGCACTCTAGTTAAATATACATTTCTTTGTTTTAAGGTTTAGTAAGTAAAAGACAGGATTCTCTATTGTGTCTATGTTAAGTAGATTAGAGAAACATTGAAGGCAGGGTTTAATTTGCAATGCCTTTTTGCTCGATATAAAATACTACTGTTTGTATTCTCAATCTGTTTGTGTGAATGAGGATGTATGCATCAGGAAAAGATAAGGTGTAAAGGCCATTGTTATAGCCAGAGTCAAGGAAGAAAAAGTAAAAAGACTTAAAGAACATCAAACGCATATCCATAATGAAGGGCAGATTGACGACCATGAGGTAAAGGCTGGCACCCCTGAGGACAATTGATTAAATCAAAACAAAGGACAGGATAACCCTCTCAGAGGTGTATTGGAATGTTTACACCAATTAAGAAGTAACCGATCACAAACTGACACAGCAAAATCCATAGACTTCAACAAAAGAAAAAATCTATAAGAACCAGGGTGCTTGGCCATGGAACTTGGGTTCATCTTGCCACACTCCAGGAGCATCGGATCGCGACCGACAAGAGCCCAGCTCCACACTCGTGCTCAGTCTAACTGGCCATTAGACTGACTCTAGCTACAACAGACTGGTAACTATAAACATCACTGGCAGGCCTGTGTGTGTGTGTGTGTGTGTGTGACTGAAAAGCATATGCTAACTGTTGTATTCTCAATAAATGCTGTGTATTTACCTTCCTCTATAAAGATCCCGTGTGCTTTGTATGAGCATAACATGATCATCAGACTTGGAGTTGGGAAGGATTTTCCCCCCTTGTCAGGTTGGCAGGGACCTTTTTTTGTCATCCTCTACAGCATGAGGCATGGATCACCATATAGAATCATCGAGTCATCTCTCACCTAATCAATTCCCTGCAATTGCAGGGGCCTTGGGAATTGGTTGGCAACTCATTCTTTTCTGTTCCCTGCCTGTGGAACCCAGCTCAGGCTCCTGAGGTATGAAATGCTGTAATATAATCAAAGTTAGTGGGCTCAATATTGGGGTGAAATTTAATGGCCTGTGATATACAGGAGGTCAAGCTAGAAGATGATTGAATGTCCAGTCTAGCCTTAAACTCCTTTAAACTTCTTTAAACAATGCTTATGGATGAACCAGAATTTGAAGGACTCCATCTTTGGCCATCCTACACCCTACCACCTCCTAATCAGGTCTTGTGTCAAGCAGTTTGGGTAAATCCAAGAATTGATCAGTCTTAAAGTTGATTCCTCTGGATCAAGATTTAGACATATTAACAGAGCAATGCTGGGAATTTTGCATTTCTGGTGGTGGTGTATGTATTTTGTGGTTAAATAGAGGCTGCCAATCCACCAACTTCCATAAACAGTAAGTTCATACCATTATTCTGTATACATGACTTGGCTTGTTCTGTTCCCCTTTGAGAAGAAAGGAACTGGAATGATTTAACAGAGCAGTTAACATTCAAAACAAAACCTCTTGTGTTGTAAACTTTGCTTTCATATTTTGCAGTTCTGGTGTCATACTTTTAAGTTTCCTCTATAGTGGATAATCAAGATTTTGTGTAACATTGCCACTACGCTTACTGACTTTGTAAAACATGGAAAACGTATCTCACAGAGATATTACGATCTTCATTCCCTTCATAAATCTCTCTTCCAGCCTGAAGTATCTTGATGCTTAATTTATTATAAAATACCCACATTATAGTATCCAGAGGAGGAAGCAAAGAAGGGGTGGGGAAAGAGATATGACATTTTGCTGAGATGTGGGACCAGACTCTCCTGGTATAGAGTTCTATATGGTCTCTTAATTCAGAAACAAGAATGGCATTAATAACTATATTTTCGATGAAGGACTTTAGAAATGTTAACTCACTACTTCTTCAGAGACTCCATGAGGTAGCTAAATACAGTATCCCTCCATTTTAAAAATGGAGAAACTGAGGTATGGAGGTGTAAATCACCTGCTCTAGTCCCCAGAAGCAGTTAGTCTCAAAGCTAGAATCAGGAGTTTTTAGCCTTTAGTCCTGCATTCAGACCACATTGTGGAAAAGAGCAGAAACAAATTTCCCATTCTGCAGGTGGTTTTCAATCCCTTTCTAAAGCAGAGGGAGTAGCAGTGAGAGCTTATAACATGCTTTGAAAACATATCTGGATATATCAAGTTATTCTTTAAAAACAAAAGTCAGCATGAGCAAGCCTCAGATTAAGCATCTTTATCAGAAGGAAGCATATACGCCTGATCCAAGCAATACAAATATACTGCAGAGCAGAAATAAAATCAAATGGGCATTGTAGCATGTTTTTTACCAGTATGATGATGATCTGTAGTCATCAGATTTCAAAGGACATTCTGTACATGTAGTTGGCAGGAAAGTGCACAATTAGTATACCAGACATGATTGTAATTTGGAAAAACAGTACCTGATACAGATTTGCACTGTGTTCACCTCTAAAACTAGCATTATAACAAAAGTTATTTGTAGGTATGCATGTTATCTAAATGCTAACAATCCTAACATTTGATAAACAGGTTTGCATGTTGATAGCATCCATTTTTTTTCTTTTTTAAAAAACTAATATGTGATGTAGATCTCCACCTTGTGGTTGGTAGTGTTAAGGGTGCTTAAATTCTAAGGAGTGTACACTTTTTGTCCCCTAAGTTTACATCTCTAGCTAGTTATTAGTATAGAGATTATTTCTTTATGATGCATATTTTTCAGCTAGAAGTGTGTATTATTTTGACATATGTTCTTGTTAAGAATTTTTTCCAAACCTACAGAACCATATAGTAATGTGAAAAATACCATAAAGTGCCATCTTTCCTTGAAGAGTATATCTTAGGCCTGGTCTACACTAGGACTTTAATTCGAATTTAGCAGCGTTAATTCGAATTAACCGTGCACCCGTCCACACCAGGAAGCCATTTAATTCGACATAGAGGGCTCTTTAGTTCGAATTCTGTACTCCTCCCTGACGAGGGGAGTAGCGCTAAATTCGACATGGCTATGTCGAATTAGGCTAGATGTGGACGGAAATCGACCTTAGTAGCTCCGGGAGCTATCCCACACTGCACCACTCTGTTGACGCTCTGGACAGCAGTCCGAGCTTGGATGCTCTGACCAGCCACACAGGAAATGCCCCGGGAAAATTTGAATTCCTTTTCCTGTCTGGCCAGTTTGAATCTCATTTCCTGGTTGGACATCGGGGCGAGCTCAGCAGCACTGGCAACGATGCAGAGCTCTCCAGCAGAGGAGTCCAGGCAATCTCAGAATAGAAAGAGGGCCCCAGCATGGACTGACCGGGAAGTCTTGGATCTGATTGCTGTGTGGGGCGATGAGTCTGTGCTTTCGGAGCTGCGCTCCAACAAACGGAATGCAAAGACCTACGAGAAGGTCTCCAAAGCCATGGCACTCAGAGGATACAGCCGGGATGCAATGCAGTGCCGCGTGAAAGTCAAGGACCTGAGACAAGGCTACCAAAAAATCAAAGCGGCAAACGGACGCTCCGGAGCCCAGCCCCAGACATGCCGCTTCTACGAGGCACTGCATGCCATTCTCGGTGGGTCTGCCACAACCGCCCCACCAGTGTCCGTGGACTCTGACGATGGGATAGTGTCGACGGCCAGTTCCTCGGCGATGTTCGCGGACGGGGAAGATGAGGAAGGGTTTGAGGAGGACGAGGCAGGCGACAGTGCTTACAACGCTGATTTCCCCGACAGCCAGGATCTCTTCATCACCCTCACTGAGATCCCCTACCAATCCTCCCCAGCCGTTACCACGGACCGTGAATCAGGAGAAGGATCAGTCGGTAAGTGATTTAAACATGTTAACATTTATTTTTTAACAAAACAGGAATATAAGCTAGGCGAAAAGAAGGTCTATATATAGGGGGACGGAGCAGGCATCTTCTTCGGAGATCTCCAGGAAGCTGTCCTGGAGGTAATCGAAAAGCCTCCACAAGACGTTCCTGGGGAGAGCTGGCTTATTGGGTGCTCCGTGGTAGCACACTTTTCCGCGCCAGGCTCTCATCTGGTACTCCGGGACCATTGCGTTCACTAGCATGGCAGCAAAGGCCCCTGGTTTGTGCTGGCTTTCATGAAGCATGCGCTCTCTGTCTGCCTCACTGACCCTCCTCAGGGTGATCTCGTGCGCAGACTCCTGCATTTAAGTAGAGTGATTTGTGTACTATTAGTACTGGTAGTGCTTCACTGTTCCTTTGTACAACAAGAAGCGTCACTTTACAGCCACGTGGTGGAGGCTGCAGAGTGGCAGCATACAGGGATCTTTCCCAGGGAAGAGCCGCGAGGGGGTGGAACAGGGGCAGAGTTTATGCTTTCAGGATTGCCTGTAGCAAGAGGACAGAGCTATACATTCACTTTTAAGCAGCCAAAAGTCTTTGGTTTACCATGCCTGGCTGCTCCACGGATTCTGCTGTCCCGCCCCGCTTGTCTGATCTGCAGTGCGATACCCCAGGCAATGAAAGCGAATTCAGAAAAATCAAACTTTCCCTGAGTGAGTTTGCATGAGATAGGTGCTGTGCATGGTCTTGTTAACAGACACTAATTAGACTATGTTCCTTGTTCGCAAACATGTATCTTTGTAAGGAATTCACTCCCTTTTTCCCATCACACAGCTGCAACTGTATCCCGACCTGCTCCAGCATGCCCCTCACAGAGGCTGGCGCAGATTAGGCGGCGCAAGAAAAGGACACGGGACGAGATGTTTGCTGAACTTATGGGCTGCTCCCGAGCCGAGGCGGACCAGCAGAGCCAGTGGAGGGAGAACCTCACTCAGCAGCAGCGCTCTCACAGTGAACGGGAGGACAGATGGCGTCAGGAGGACCAGCAGGCAACTCAAACGCTGCTTGGACTAATGAGGGAGCAAACGGACACGCTCAGGCGCCTTGTCGATGTTCTGCAGGACCGCAGGCAGGAGGACAGAGCCCCCCTGCACTGTATCTGCAACCGCCCTCCCCCGCCACAAAGTCCAATACCCCCCTCACCCAAAATAACCAGAAGGAGGGGCACGAGGGGCCGTGAAAACTGTCACTGCACCCCAGCAGAGAGCTCAATTACCCAAAAGCTCTCAGTCCATAAATTTTGAAAAGTACCTACCTTTCTGGCTCACCCAAGCCCAAATCCCAGTTTCATCCCCCAATTGTGTTGTTGAGTATTAAAAGTAGTTTGCTGTTAATTACTGTTTCCGCCATGTTTCTTTGCAGAAGACTTTGTGTGAAGGGGGGGGTTGTAATTGCGTAGGACATTCACCATTACCAGGGTACAGACATGGGGGCAGGATCAACAGCAGGTCACACACAGAGTGCAGTCACTAGGCACCCTGGTCAGTCTGTGAGGTGTTTTTAATGTTCTGTTCATAGGCGGCAGGTGCCCTGCTCAAGGTATATTTGGAGGTGGGTCTCTGTCTGCTGCCCCAGGGTCCTAGCGCCTGCCATCCACAAATGGCAAGGCAGGCTGCCCTTACCCTGCCCTTCCACCACAGCCCTGAGCCTCTACAATGCCCCAAACCCTCAGCCCCAGCCAGAGCCCTCCTCCCCCTACACCTCCTCCCCCTTCCCACACACCCCTCACCCCTTACTACGCCCCCACCCCCAGCCCAGAGCCTGCACCCAAACTCCGTCCCAAACCCTGCACCCCTCACCCCTTCCTGCACACCCACCTGTAACCGTCCTCCCCCCAGAGATTGCTGTAGGAGTAGTAGCCTATCATTCCTGGAGTCTAGAAGCTGTCTCTACATCACTGCACACCCTACCCACCACAGTCTGCGTCCCTGTTTCAACCCTTTAATGCGAAGTCATTAGTAAAGACAAGGTTGTTAATTAAAAATGCTCCATTACCTTTATTTTTACACGGGTGTTGGAAGGGGGGAAACGTGGTGAACGGGGTATGTAAGCATAGAAAAAAGTCAACAGTAAGTGAAACAGGGGCAGGTTCAGCTTCTCTGTAAAGAAACAGAACTGTCACAGGTTACCCTGCTCGCTGAGGAACCTAGCTTTCAAAGCCTCCCGGATGCACACCGCTTCCCGCTGGGCTCTTCTAATTGCACGGGTGTCTGGCTGAGCATAATCAGCAGCCAGGCGATTTGCCTCAACCTCCCATCCCGCCATAAAGGTCTCCCCCTTGCTCTCACAGAGATTGTGGAGCACACAGCAAGCTGCAATAGCAATGGGGATATTGGTTTCGCTGAGATCCGAGCGAGTCAGTAAGCTCCTCCATCTCCCCTTCAGACGTCCGAAAGCACACTCCACCACCATTCTGCACTTGCTCAGCCGGTAATTGAAGAGATCCTTGTCAGTGTCCAAGGCGCCAGTATAGGGCTTCATGAGCCAGGGCATTAGCGGGTAGGCTGGGTCCCCGAGGATCACTGTAGGCATCTGCACATCCCCAACATTTATTTTGTAGTCCGGGAAGAAACTACCTTCCTGCAGGCATTTAAACAGACCAGAGTTCCTGAACACACGCGCGTCATGAACCTTGCCCGGCCACCCGACGTTGATGTTGGTAAAGCGTCCCCTGTGGTCCACCAGTGCTTGCAGCACCATTGAAAAGTAGCCCTTTCGGTTAATATACTGGCTGGCCTGGTGGGCTGGTCCCAGGATAGGGATGTGAGTCCCCTCTATAGCCCCACCGCAGTTTGGGAATCCCATCGCGGCGAAGCCATCTATGACGACCTGGACGTTTCCCAGGGTCACTACCTTTGAGAGCAGGAGCTCCACGATTGCGTTGGCAACTTGCATCACAGCTTCCCCCACGGTAGATTTGCCCACGCCAAAGTGGTTCGCTACTGACCGGTAGCTGTCTGGCGTTGCAAGTTTCCACAGGGCTATGGCCACTTGCTTCTGCAGAGTCAGGGCTGCTCGCATCCTGGTGTCCTTGCACTTCAGGGCAGGGGACAGCAAGTCACACAGTTCAAGAAAAGTGCCCTTACGCATCCTGAAGTTTCACAGCCACTGTGATTCATCCCAGACCTGCAGCACTATGCGGTCCCACCAGTCCGTGCTTGTTTCCCGGGCCCAGAATCGCCGTCCCATAGCATGAACATGACCCATTGCCACCATGATCTCCACGGCGCGGCGTACCGTGCTTTGTGAGAGGTCTGAGCCACTCTCTGACTTCATGTCCTCACCGCGCTGCTGGAGCCTCCTCGCCCGATTTCTCAGCATCTGACTGAGGAAGAAGTGGACGACAAGGTGCGAGGAGTTGACAACGGCCATAAGTGCAGCGATGATCGCAGCGGGCTCCATGGTCGCACTGCAGTGCTGTGGTGTCCGCGCTCTCACTGACCAGAAAAAGTGCGCGAACTGATTTCCCGCCGGCGGGAGGGACTGTTGAATTCTGACAGTTACCCAAGACCACCCTCGACACAGTTTTTCCCCCCAGCATGCATTGGGGGGAAATCCCGGAATTCAAATGGGCAGCGGGGAGTGCGGGAACTGTGGGATAGCTTCCCACAGTGCACCGCTTCCAAAGTCGATGCTGGCCCTGTTAGTGTGGACTCACAAAGTCGAATTAGTGTCCTTAGTGTGGATACACAAATTTGACTTTGTAAGGTCTATTTCAAAAATTCGATTTAACTTAAATCGAACTAATCTGGTAGTGTAGACATACCCTTAGGGACTTTTCATCAGTTCTGTTGCACGTTGGCACTCATAGGACTTGCTTAAAAGACAAAAATACATTTTTACTAGTATTTATCTTGTTATCCTGCAGAACCAATGCAGCTAAAAGGAAATTCCAGCTTGTGTATCATTAGCAAAATTGTATACTGAATTCTAGTTACAGGCCCAATCTAGTTACACATCTGCAAATCACCTTAAGGCAATGGGAACTGAGGGCATAATTTGGCCTACAGAAACTTCATTGCTGGGATGATGTGCAATAAGGAAAGATCTCAGCTTGATTTTCAGATTCCAAGTGGAGTTTTCAGGACTGGCTACTGGAAATACTATCTTGTTGAAAACAGACTTGGAAACCATTGAAAAATAAAAACATGGAACTCATAATGCCATTGGAATAGATTTTTTTTCAGGGCAGAGATACAGTTCCAGAGAACTGCTGAAAATTTCATTTAAAAGTGAGGGCTTGTTCACACACACAGAGTTACCAAAATAATTCAGTCTGAGTTCACATCACTTGTTTTGGGGCAGGGCTGTGTGTATGGATGCTGTAATTGAGTTGTCCCTCCCCCCCCCCCCCACCGACTTGCACTGAAATAACAAAGGGTGGAAATTTAAAACCGATTTAGTTGTTTTGGTAACAGTTTGCGTGCAGACAAGCCCTATGAGACAGCTGGGGAAAGTGGATAGTTCAGAGCAATGGAAAGAGTACTCCTGGAGAGATTCTGCGCCAGAATTCATGTGCCAGTCTGCTGGAAAGATGCTGCAGTTACTCATTTTCCACACAGGGGGATGCTGTGGTACCAGAAGAGAGAGCAGCTGCTCCTGAGTGTGAGCAGGCCAGGCTACAGATAGGGAAGAGAAACAAGCTGACTTCTTCACAGAGCCCTGTCCAAAGGGCAAGGTTAGGAGGCACAGGATATGGGGGGACAGACAGCATGGGGCACATGAGGCTGCTGGGGTGTGTGTTACAGTTTGGGATTCAGAAGGGCTAGTGGGATGACGGACTGGGGCAGGGGCTGAATGGGAGTTGGGGTGCAGGGCCACATGAGGACAGAGGAGGGGTGGTTGAGTAGGGGGTGCAGGGACTCATGGGGATGGCTGAGTGGGGTTGCAGGGCCACGTGGGGGGATGGGGGTGCAGGGGCACATGAGATGGGAGGAGGAGGGGTGGTTGAGTGGGGATGCAAGGACATATGGAGAGGGAAGGTGGAGGAATACATGGGAGAGGGGCAGATGTGCCTGACTGAATGAGAGGGGCTAGGGATCAGCCAGGGTCTGCATGGTGGAGGCTCCCTAACTATCCCCCCCCATGCCCTCCCCCAAACAGCCTGTTCTATACTTCTCCCATCCACACCCAACAATCCTTCAAATTCACACCCTGGTACCTCCCAGCAATTACTTCCCTCTCCCTCAGTCCTCTGTTACCCCTGACTCTCCCAAGCCTTTGCACTGTTTCTAAGGTGTGCAGGAAATAAATTTCTGTATTGTCTGTATAAATCAGAGTCTGTACCAAATGACTGGAGGATACCTAATGTGATGCCAATTTTTAAAAAGGGCTCCAGAGGTGACCCTGGCAACTACAGGCCAGTAAGCCTCACCTCAGTACTGGGCAAATTGGTTGAAACTATCGTAAAGAACAAAATTGTCAAACACATAGATGAACATAATTTGTTGGGAAATAGTCAACATGGTTTTCGTAAAGGGAACTCATGCCTCACCGATCTACTAGAATTCTTTGAGGGGGTCAACAAGCATGCGGACAAAGGAGATCCAGTGGATTTAGTGTATTTAGATTTTCAGAAAGTCTTTGACAAGGTCCCTCACCAAAGGCTCTTAAGCAAAATAAGCAGTCATGGGCTAAGAGGGAAGGTTCTCTTATGGATTGGTTACTAGTTAGAAGATAGGAAAGAAAGGGTAGGAATAAATGGTCAGTTTTCAGAATGGAGAGAGGTAAATAGTGGTGTCCCCCAGGAATCTGTACTGGGCCTAGTCCTATTTAACATATTCATAAATGATGTGGAAAAAGGGGTAAACAGTGAGATAGCAAAATGTACAGATGATACAAAACTACTCAAGATAGTTAAGTCCCAGGCAGACTGTGAAGAGCTACAAAAGGATCTCACAAAACAGCTGACTGGGCAACAAAATGTCAGATGAAATTCAATGTTGACAAATGCAAAGTAATGCACATTGGAAAACATAATCCTAACTATACATATACAATGATGGGGTCTAAATTAGCTGTTACCACTCAAGAAAGAGATCTTGGGGTCATTGTGGCTAGTTCTCTGAAATCATTCACTCAATGTGCAGCAGCAGTCAAAAAAGTGAACAGAATGTTGGGATAGATAATAAGACAGAAAATATCATATTGCCTCTATATAAATCCATGGTATGCCCTAGGGTGACCAGATGTCATATAGGCGCCTATTACAACCCCCTCCCCCCCATTCTGATTTTTCACATTTGCTGTCTGGTCACCATAGGTATGCCCACACCTTGAATACTGCGTGCAGATGTGATTGCCCCGTCTCAAAAAAGATTTATTGGAATTGGAAAAGGTTCAGAAAAGGGCAACAAAAATGATTTGGGGTATAGAATGGCTTCCGTATGAAAGGAGGTTAACAAGACTGGGACTTTTCAGCTTGGAAAAGAGGTGACTAGAGGGTTATGATAGAAGTCTATAAAATCATGAGTGGTATAGAGAAAGTAAATAAGGAAGTGTTATTTACTCCTTCTCATAATACAAGAACAAGGGGTCGCCAAATGAAATTAATAGGCAGCAGGTTTAAAACAAACACAAGAAAGTATTTTTTCACGCAACACACTGTCAACCTCTGGAACTCCTTGCCAGAGGGTGTTGTGGGGTTCAAAAGGGAGCTAGATAGATTCATGGAAGATAGGCTATTGGGCCTATTGGCTATTGGGCAGGAATGGTGTCCCTAGCCTCTGTTTACCAGAAGCTGGGATTGGGTGACAGGGCATGGATTACTTGATGATCACCTGTTCTGTTTATTCCTTTTGGGGCACCTGCCATTGGCCACTGTCAGAGGACAGGATACTGGGCTTGATGGACCTTTGGTCTGACCCAGTATGGCCGTTCTTATGTTCTTCTTGTAGTTTAAATGAATTATTACTCAGAGTTCTGCATTAATATGCCTAGTAAGGAATCTCTTTGTCAAAAAACATTTCCTGAATCTTTTTTCTTGCCTGTATTGTTACAGACATACTTACTGGCTAGTATTTTGAAATAAATTATTAAATGATTGAAACTGGCATGATTATATTGTGTTATTTTGACAAATAAAATAGGCAGAATTTTGCAGAATTTTAAAATATTGTGCACAGAATTTTTCATTTTTTTGGTGCAGAACCTCCCCAGGAGTAAAAGAGGATACTGTATCCATGTGACCCCTGATGTTGGTGACCAAAGGCTATTATCGTATCCTTGATGTTCAGTAGTCAAGAACGAGCTGGTGATAGTTGTCCTCCTAATGGCAGGACAGATCCTTGGGCAAGCCAGATTTGTGACACTCCTTCTTCCCAAATAAGTAAATGAAGATGCTTATTCACTTAAAAGTCCAACCCTTTTTTGGCTCCCTAGTTGGTCACCTCAATCACTCACCATTAATGCTCACCCTGGATTTTGTTGTTTTGTTTTTTTAACAACTGTCACAACTGCCTTTCAGTATAGTACAAAAGACCATCTTCTATTAGTCAACTTAAGATGTTATCCCAAAGTATCTGCTCCACCCCTACTAGAAAACCAACCCTCTTGAAGAACCAGTTTTTGTCAGTCACCTGAGTAGTTAGTTACAGTGATGATTTTTATTTATTTATTTATTGGTAATTGGTACCCTACCTGGCAATTTCAGCAGAGATGCCAAGGACTGATTCTTCACAAAGACTGAAGTAACTTTCACCACTAGGAGTAGCTATTTGAGGGTTAATTTATATTGGGCAAAGCATAATGTACTATATTAGCACTGCCTATTGTTGTACCTGTTCTGTGAATAAAGAGAAGACATCACTTAGCAATTAAACTGACAACTTGGCACCTTTCATGAGCACTGTATTATCAGATTACCATACATCAGCCTGCTGAGGTGCTTTTATACCTTCCTCTGAAGCATCTGGTGTGGGCCTTGGACCACTGTTAGAGACAGGATATTGGACTAGATGGACCTCAAGCCTGATCCAGTTTGGTAATTCCTAAGTTCTTATATTTGCTGTTAAGATGCAATGAAATGCCACTACTCCAGAGCTCAGTTTAGCTTTTTGCTGCAAAGGAAGTAGATGCCACTAGGATATATCATTTAGCTTGACGTGTAGGTTCAACAGACAGCTATGTATCGTGCATCTGTGTAGCAGGCTCACTTCTCTTTTGTGCTTCTAACGGAGATTGAAGTGAGGAGAAAGAGGATGCCATTTGTGTTGCTGTGTGTTATTAATTTGGAGTGTAATTGCTTAAGACCTTCAGAGGATTTGTCAAGACAATTGTCTCTTTCTCTCTTTCTCCCTTTCGGAACAATTTCCTTGTAGTTCTGTACCTGGACCTGTAGACAGTTAAGGATCTAATTAGCACAGGGAGGTATTTCAGACCACTGACCTGGGAAAAGAAGGAAAAAATAGTTTTTATTGAAGTAAAGGGTGGATAAGGAGACTGCTATGAGAAACACCAAATGTGAGAAGAGACCACTTGGATAAAAGCTAAGACAGACTTTTATGGGGATGTCTACAGAGAACTGGGACTGAAAACTGATACAGAAATAAAATATTTTGGCTAGATATGGTTGAACTATATTATAAATAATACTTGTTAAAAAGATAGTAACACCTTTTGCTTGGGGTGGGGGTTAGTGAATTGTTCACAGCTATGATTACCTTAGAATGTTTTATTTGTGTGTTAGTATTTGCTGAATGCACAACTGCACATACTTTACATGTCTGCTACTTTTGCTGAAATTGATGCTAGCTAGTTGTAGAATTCTAGCTTTCTACTATCTAAATCTTTAGATCCTTTGGAAGCCTCCCATTACAGTCTTGGTCTTTGGAAAGCCTCCAGGTGTTTGACTCACACCAGTGACCTAAAATTATATATGTAGCCTAGTTGCATATAAAACAATAAACACAAGCTACACCAACACTTTAACTCAGAAAGTTAACTAGATAAAAAACAAATAGGTTTATGGTTCTAACAAGAACCAAAAACAATAGCTACTCCAGAGCTCAGTTTAGAAACCATAGTTTATGGTTCTTGTTAGAACCATAAACTCCTCTGCCAAATTGGTTCTGTAAGAATGTAACTTAATTATAGTTTTACTATAATTATTACTTACATTAAATAAAGGTAAAACTGAGTCACTTTTTAAATAGCTTAACCCCAAATCCTTCTCTGGCAAAATCCTCTGTTCTTCAATATTTTTCTTCTACAGAAATCCCTGTGAGAATGTAAAAGATTTCTCTTAAAATTTGTCCAACCTAAATGGCCATGGACACTTTTTTAAAAAAAATAAATAAAGAAAGAAATAAATTATTTTCAGACCTGCCCTGTACTGATGTAATTTACATTCCACTCACTAATCTCTGATTCCAATCCACCGAAGCCAACTCAATGCAGAAAAAAGAAAAGATTCCTCTCTGAGAGGAATAGAGCTCCCATTACCCCATTTACTGACTTTTTGGGTGCCCCTTGGGATTAAGCAAATTGAATCTGTTTTGGACTAATGAGCTCCAGAATATTACTTCATGGAACTATTATATATTTTATATAGACTATGTAATCATGTCCTTACACCAGTATACGCTCTTGGAATAAAAGGCAGAACTGTAACTAACTCTGCTGCATAAGCTATGTCTGGTGAAGCATCTTCTGCTTGTTAATGAAACCGTATCCCCATTTTTTAGACACATTTAATCCTGACTGTATGGCACTAAAACTCTGTGGCTAACAGTCTGGAACTCTGAATTGCTTATTTATCATTTTAATAAGGTAAATACCTGATTTGATGTGGGGTAGTTTCACCTTTGTCATAGAGCCCAAGAACAAATTAAGAAAATAACATGAGTGTTTAAAAGAATAATCTGATAAATGAGCATGCTAACGGTGAAATTTGTGACTTACTCTAGAACTCCATGCATACAAACTCCCCTTCTGTCTATATAGTTACAAAACATAATAAATGAAATAAATATAAAAACACTGCATCATCAGGACAATGCTCAGTGTCTGATCTTACCCTGCAGGCAGGACACCTTCCCTGGCAATTCCTGAAAGATGATTAACCCTCTGGTGTCACATATACCAAAGAGAAGATTGGGTATAAAGCGGTTGAACAAATAATGTTTCTTGAAATCTTCTGCTTAAATTAATTATTTACATATTTTAAAACATTGTGTGGCAAGAAATAATTAGCCCACCATCTAAGGAGTTGCCTTTTAATTAAAGAACAGCAGAGTAGCCTTTTGACAGTGTCATCAAGGACACACCGCATTGTGAACAGAGTTACTAGGGCACTTCATTGTTAAGTACAACAGTAATATTGCAATAGTAAAATAAGATTTAAAAAATGGAATGGTGTATTTCAATAGTTAGGGGAGATAATTCTACATTACATTTTGGAAGTCTCACTGCATATTGACATACTGGTATTTTAGCAATGCATGTTTTCTGGGAAACACCGTTTTTAACTCCTTGCTACTCAAGCTCCTTGGTTTATTCAGTCTACTGTAAGTAATAGAAAAGCTTCATCAGACATAAATAAGATGAGCCCAGCCTCCCTCTTTGTTATCACCGGCTGAACGGCTGCACAGAATTAGAAAGCGGCCACGAAGAACTAAGGAGGACTTTCTGCGTGAGGTTATGATGCACTCTGCTGCCAAGAAACAGGAATTGAAGGAGTGGCAGGACAGGAAGAAGAGGGACCAAAAGGAGAATGCGGTGCGCCAGAATGAAGCCACAGAGCAGCTCTTAAAAGTTATAGAGTGGCAAGCGGACAGGCTCCAGGCGCTACTAGCTCTTCAAACTGAGCAGCTCTGTGCCCTCCCTCCCCTGCAGCCGTTGTCGCAAAACTGTTTCCCGTGCGCCCCCCCAGACACTGCCAACACATTCTTATCAACCTCCTGGCTCCAGTCTCTACCCGCAGCATTCCACTCCTCCCTCCTCCGAGTCCAGCACTATGGACTCCCACTACCCACAGCACTCAACACCCATCCCTCTGCGGTTTAGCCCTTCTGAAGTACAGTACCCATTGCACTGTACTCCTAAGGAGAAGGTTGGATATGATCCCTGGACATACACAAATCTTTAACAATCCCGGGACCCCACCTCCTCCTGGGACCTTCCTGTGATGTTGCACTCCTTATGTTTATGGAAATATGCTTATGAGTGTGAATATAATGTAACTGGAATATGCTTTATGCAAAAGGTCTCTTGTAAGGTATCATTACAAAGCTTATAATCTACTGAGTGTGTTAATACTATTTCTATGTATGTATGTATCATTCTTGTATCTAAAGCTAGAAATATGAAGTATTACTCTGAAGTCCTATTGTAACTATGCAAAGTGTGACCCACTAATAATGGCTTGGAATCTTGATGGATCCCATTAACCAGGACAGTTGGTTGTAAATGGCTCTGTTTACTTGCAAACCTCACTAGGTATGTTCAGGCCAACCCTGAAAGAATGGAGAATGAGGTCTTACAATGACATGTGATCACGTCACCTGGTACTGGAATCCACCTTAAACTGGTGCTTTTCTATTTAGAAGGAAGGGTGGGAACCCAGAGAGAGACAAAAGATTCCCGCCTTATGCCAAAGCTATAAAAGGGGGTGGAACAGAACAAAGGGGGCTGCAGTCATAAGAAATCCCCTACTTACCACCTGAGCTGGAACTAACAAGGCCTGTACTGGGGAAAGGATTGGGCCCAGACTAAGAAGGAGTCTAGTCTGTGAAAGAAGCTCATTGGAACATCAATGAGGGTGAGATTTACCTGTATTCAGTTTCTTAATGTATTAGGCTTAGACTTGCGTGTTTTTGCTTTATTTTACTTGGTGACTTACTTTGTTCTGTCTGTTATTACTTGGAACCACTTAAATCCTACTTTTTATTCTTATTGAACTTTTGTTTATTATTGAACCCAGAGTAAGTGATTAATACCTGGGGGAGCAAACAGCTGTGCATATCTCTCTATCAGTGTTACAGAGGGCAGACAATTTATGAGTTTTCCCTGTATAAGCTTTATACAGAGTAAAACAGATTTATTTGGGATTTGGATCCCATTGGGAGCTGGGTGTCTGGGTGCTGGAGATATGTAACCTGCTGAGTGGTTTTCAGTTAAAGCCTGCAGCTTTGGGGACGTGTTTCAGACCTGTGTCTGTGTTGCAGTAGGCTTGCGTGTCTTGCTCAGCAAGACAGGGTTCTGAAATCCCAAGCTGACAGGGAAAATGGGCTCAGAGGTAATTTCAGCACATCAGGTGACAGTCCTAAGGGGATCTCTGTAACCGAACCTGTCACACTTCTCTTCACCCATCCTCCTCAGTGCTGATGTGTTTTTTTTTGTCTCTCTCCTCCGGTTATTTTTTAATAAAAGAATTATGTTGGTTTGAAAGCAATCTTTATTCTACTAATTGAAAGCAAATAGAGCCCTGCAAAGCAACAGACAATTATTTTAAACGTTCATAGTGCATCATCTGCTCCAGTCACAGTCATAGCATAGTCCTGAGCATAGCAACAAATATTAGTGGCTTTCAGCTTCAAATTGCTGCCTCAAGGCATCCCATATCCTTATGGCCCTGCGCTGTGCCCCGCTAATAGCTCTGGACTCTGGCTGTTCAAATTCTGCCTCCAGGCACTGAGCCTCAGCAGTCCAGCCTTGAGTGAAGCTTTCACCCTTCCCTTCACAAATATTATGGAGCGTAGAGCACGCAACTATAAGCATAGGAATATTGTCATCGGCCAGGTCCAGCTTCACATATAGGCAGTGCCAGCAGGCCTTTAAACGGCCTAAAGCATACTCAACAGTCATTCTGTACTTGCTCAGCCTGTTGTTGAACCGCTCCTTGCTGCGGGACCGAATCTGGGACCTCTGGAGCTAAATGCATGAGCCTCTCCTGCAGGAGCTAAAAGCCACATGGCCCTTAGCTAAGGCTGTAGCACACTCATTAATCTCTCTCATTAAGTGGTCTCGGTGCCACCAGGAGGTGTGTGGATTACATATACATAGAAGGAGCCACTATCTTGTTGTGCTGTGTCCAGCTGACAATTGGACCATTAATAGTTAGGGGCGATGGGAAGCTAACTGACCATGCACAATTTATTTATTGACCATGGGTTCTATTCCTGGCTTGGCCACTGGCTTCCTGGGTGACCCTGGGAAAGTTACTTCCCTGCCCTGTGCCTCCGTTTTCCCATCTGCAACATGGGAATAAAGATATTGTACTGCTTTGTAAAGTGCTTGGAGATCTACTGATGAAACACACTATGGAGGAGCCAAGTAATATTATTATATAACCCTTTGCCTGCGTGACACCCAGTGGAACCCTGGTCTTTTCTTTCATTGTATTTTTGGTTCCTCTTCATTAAAGAGTCTCTTTAGAAGTTGTCAGATGTTCAGCGCAATAGGACAATAAGGTGTAACCCTCTTATCTTCCTCCTGGTGTTCTAGGCGACCATCATGGTGTTCCAGGCTCTTGCGCAGTACCAGATAGACATTCCGCAGCATAAAGACGTGAATTTGGATGTTTCTATTCTCCTGCCACGCCGTGCTAGTCCAATAAACTACAAAATCTTAAACCAGAATGCTCTGGTGGCCAGAACAGCAGAGGTATTGTGCTTCTCTGTGTGATTAGTACAGATCACTGATTATAGAGAAAGGGGATTTGACTAGAACCTCCTATCCAAACCTTTTTGGGAGGAGGAGGGGAATTCATATTCCTGGCACCAGATCCAAATGAATCCACACTTTTGACTCAGATTTTTAAGACCAAAAGGAACCATTATGATCATTTTGTCTGACCTTTGGCATGACACAGGCCAGAGAACCTCAGGCCTACTAATTTCTGCATCAAGCCCATAACTTCTAGCTGAGCTGTGAGATCTCTTAGGTAGATATCCAGTCCTGACGTAAAGACTTGAAGTGATGGAGAATCCACCATGTCCTGTCAGGCCCTAGGTTCTAGGCAGTCAGGCCTGGTGGTTGGAGCTGGCTGTAGTGTCGGGACTGGGCCAAGGGCAATGCTGAAATCAGGATCTGGGGACAGGCTGTGGGTCAGAATCCACAGACAAGCCAAATCAAGGTTGAAGTCAGAGTTCGGATGCAGGCCAATGGTCAAAGCCAGATTGGAATCAGTCCGAGAGGCCTAGGGGGCCAGGAGACGGATGCAGGCTGGAGTGAGTCTGTAACAGGGCTGGAGCAAGGTCAGAGCAGGGCACAGAGGAGGCTGAAGTGGGCTGGAACAAGGCTCAGGCATGGCTGGAGCAGGAACAGGAACTGGATCAAGGGCAGGCCAGAAGCTTGGGGAGTCTGTAACACTGCAAGGCCAGAGGAAGGTCCCTGGCCGACTAGTGCTGTTGTGTAGAGTAACTCTCAGCTGTGATGGGGAAAGTGAAATACTTGTGCCTGGGGGTAATCTGGCCTGAGCCCTGACCAGGGATAGTCACTGCAGGCTCCGTTGGAGGGGTGAGTCACCGCAGCTGGGTGAGCAGCCCTGGGCTGGGTGGGGTTTGCCTCACACATCCCGAGGTAAATTGTTCCAGGGTTAGTGACCTGGAGTGTGTGGTTTTGAGCTGAATCCAGAAGTAGGAGGGGATGGGTTGCTATCTGGAGATCAAAGAGTTACTGCCTGGGAAGTAACCTTTTTTCTCCTTCATGCTATTGTCTCTGCAGAGTCCCCCCAGCCCCTCCAGGTGAGTGAGTGTCAATCTCACCAGCTTCATTTTCTTCATTAGCCCTGTCTTTAAATAATAATAATAATGAAGTACAAAAGAAAATTAACCTTGGATCAACTTTACAGACCAAATGGAATGAAGACTTCACTGTGAAGGCAGAAGGAACTGGACAAGGGACCTTAACTGTAATAACGATTTATAATTCAAAGCTACGGGAGGATGAATCTCAGTGTAAGAAGTTTGACCTGAGGGTATCGGTCGAAGAAGCCCAGGGCGGTAAGTAACTGCCTGTCATTTCTCTTCTGAAGCTTGCTGTCAATCCTCAGCTCTGGACAAATCCTCAGCTCTGGACAAATCCTCAGCTCATGGAGTTACACCAGTTTAACTCCATGGACAGCAGCGGATTTACACCGATGTGTAAACCAACCACCATCTCTGCAATCACATTCTTAACTTTGGAAAGTATTTTTCTGAAGCTTCTTCAAACTCTCCCAGTTCCCAAGTCCTACAAAATTATACCCATAGGGCAGGCACTAAATAATATTTCCAGCTACTATATGTTCTAAGTTGCAACCAATGCAGGGTCATTCCTGGTGAGGGAGCAGATGCTGTCTTCTCTCATCCTGGCACTTGTTAGCAGCAGAGTTGGAGCATCAGATGTGGATGGGAACACAGGCCAGCTACTCTGGGTATTGTCTCCCTCTAAAGTAGAGATGAGCCCATGCCAGGAAGTCTGGTTACAGGCCCAAACTTCCAGTGCACACATTTCCAGACATCATGGGTGTGAAATCAGCATGAGACAGAGGTCAGAATCTTCAGCACCCAAAACACAAGCCTCTGCTGCTTGGGCTAAAAGAGCAATTTTCCTTAGCTGGGAGTAGCTGATTGTTATAGTTGCTAGGACTGGCCAGTAGAAGGAGATATGACCAAACATTAGACCAGCTTAGGCTAGAGGGATCCAGGATTTTGACCCGCCGCTTTTACAGAAACAGGAGCCAACCATAAATTGTTCTTAACTTTCTCAGCTGTCCAAGTTCACACACATGGGCTCTCTCTGTTTCAGTCTCCTCTTTCTGCTAGCTCTAGATTATATTTCGTTTGTGCCAACCAGCTGGGAGAGGCTTTTTAGTTTGTGTGCCAGGGACAGGAAAAGTTATTTATGGATTGCTGGAGGGGAGGGGAGATTTATTGAGGGATTTCTCAAACCTACAGTAGGACCTGTTTGATTACTAAGCCATGTTAGCACCTAAAGAAACAAAAATGGGTTTATCTGGCATGAAATTTACACTGAGATATTAATTTCTTTTCTCTTCTGCAATGTTTCTAGTTAAGAAGCCGGAAGGAGCGATGCGTTCAGTCTATATTAAAATCTGCATCAGGTAAGAACAGTGCCCTTTAATGATAGATGATAAATAGATGGACAGATGCAGTGGGTAGATGGTCAGATGCAGGGGGTACATGGAGAATCCTGAGCTATGAATTTTTCTATGGAATGGCCAAAAAAAATATGATAAAGCAACAGGAGCTGGTGGAGCGATCACAAAATCAATGTTCAAGTGATGAATTCTGATCAAAAGCATATTTTCTCTTCTCCTTGTTAGGTTCCTCGGTGTGGTTGATGCCACAATGTCCATCATCGATATCTCCATGCTCACTGGCTTCTCACCAGATGTGAAGGATCTTAAGAGAGTACGTTGTCGTAATCTGAGAACAGGGAACGTAATAAACAATGCAGTGGCTCGACTGGGGCTTTCAGATGAGAAAATCCAATGCAGTAAGGTGAACAGTCAGGCTCCAGTGTTAAACCTGGAGGGGGACCAGAAGGTTCTAAGGATTGGTAACAGCTTTAGGAAACCACAACCAGTTCTCTCCAGGATCCGGGACGGAATGTCATCTCCGTTGGGCAGTTTTTGGGGGCCAGTGTACAGTGGAACCAGAATTTAAAAAAAAAAAATGGATTCCCTTTAGATCCTCTGACCTACATGGTGCAGAGGTATTTGGGCCTGGAGAACTGTGGATACAGAAAAAGAGGCTGCACAAAGAAGCCAGGCCCCGAAGGAGTCATTGCAGTGAATTGCTGCCCTGGTATAAAATGAGGGTGGATTATTCGGCAAACAAAGCCAGGGATGTTTGGTATTATCCTCCTGCAGCTGCATAAAATCAGCCAGAATGCCAACTATAGTGTGCCCAGAGTTGCTGCTCAGCTTGTACTGAGCATGCTCAGTAACATCTACTGACACTGCTGCCCTCACGCTGTCCCCACACTGTCTGCAGGTACAGGTAATCTCTGGCTGCATACGCAGTGCTTCATTTGTGCCAGGGCTGAGCCCTGGTACCTCTGGGCCTGGCAGTTCATAGCCCTGGCACCTCTGGGCCTGGCAGTTCATAGCCCTGGCACCTCTGGGCCTGGCAGTTTGTAGCCCCGGTATCTCTGGACTTGCAGCTTCAGTTATGAAAGTAAAAAAAAAAAAAATTGCTTGAGCCCCAGCACCTCTTTCATTACACACGTAAGCACTGTGCATACGTACACTGTGGTCACTGAACCTGGGACCTTTATCATAAAAAGCAGAACTGTTTCAGCGAGAGTACCAGCTCCATTAGCTGTGGATAAGGTTGCCAACTTTCTAATCACACAAAACTGAACACCCTTGCCCCGCCTCTTCCCTGAGACCCCGCCAGTGCCTCGCCCCTTCTCCAACATCTGGCCCCCCACTCACTCCATCTCCCTTCCCCCCGTCGCTCACTCTCTCTAACCCTCACTCACTTTCACTGGGCTGGGGCAGGTGGTTGTGGTGCGAGAGGGGACGAGGGCTCTGGCTAGGAGTGCGGGCTCTAGAGTGGGGCCCACAAATGAAGCGTTCAAGGCACAGGAGGAGGTTCCGGGCTGCGGTATGGGGTTGGGGTGCAGGGAGTGGGTTAGGGCTCTGGCTGGGGATGCGGGCTCTAGGGTGGGGCCGGGGATGAGGGGTTTGGGGCGCAGGAGGGGGTTCATGGTGCGGGCTCCAGCCAGGCAGCATTTACCTCAGGCGGCTCCTGGAAGCGGTGGTATGTTCTCCTGGTTCCTAGGTGGAGTGGCCAGGGGGCTCTGCTTGCTGCCCGCACCCTCAGGCACCACCCCTGCAGCTCCCATTGGCTGCAGTTCCTCGCCAATGGAAGCTGCAGTTCCTCGCCAATGGAAGCTGCAGAGCTGGTGCTCGGGGCGTGGTCAGTGTGTGGAGCCCCTGTGACTGCTCTTGTTCCTAGGAGTTGAACATGCCGGTTGCTTCCAGGAGCTCAGCAGAGCCAGGACAGGCAAGGAGCCTGCCTTAGCCCCATTGTGCTGCTGACCGGAGCTGCCAGGGTCCCTTTTTGACCAGGTGTTCTGCTCGAAAACCAGACACCTGGCAACCTTAACTGTTGAATAAATAGTAGGCTAGTATTGTCCATGCAGATCCTATCATGGAAGATGTGATCACAGGCACGACACCGCTGAGTCACGTAGTGAATTGTTGGGTGTTTTTCGCCCAGCTGCAGGACTTTCACAGAGATACTGCCTTACCCACAATGCCTCTTGCTTTTTCTTATTCACATTTAGCTTTCCCAAGGGGTCGACAGATACATTTCCAAGTTTGAAATCGACAAAGCGCCATCTGACAGAGGCAACCTCATAATCTACCTGGACAAGGTAAAGATTTGACAAGGGGCTTCTCTGATCCTGTGTTAATTTCATGGGCTCCTGCTGAGCCAAACTGCACTCTCAGATACACCCTGGCATCCCCACAGACATCAGCAAGTTGACAAACTTTAACCCATGGCCGAATTTGACTCAGTGGCTCAGATTCAGGCTTTCCACTAGGAACAACGGAATGGGCCAGATCCTCAGCTGGTGTATGTGGATGTAGGTCCATTGACCTTAATGGGAAATGCAGCATCTGATATTAAGGCTGAATTTGCTTCTCTGTGTCATTCATTTCTTCTTTCCTTTCACTTCTCTAGTTCTTCTTTCCTCCACCTCCCTCACTTTCTCTTTCCCTTCTTCTTTCCCCAACATCTCCCCTTCTCTTATTCTTTTTCATTCTGTCTCTTCCATTCAGCCAGCCTTCAGCCTAAGCAATCCTGTTATTTCCCCACCCCCACCCAGGTTTCTCACACAGAGGATGAATGCCTGCAGTTTAAAGCTCACCAGTTTTTCGAAAAAGCAGCAAAGAATCCTGTGGCACCTTATAGACTAACAGACGTTTTGTAGCATGAGCTTTCGTGGGTGAATACCCACTTCTTAAAATGGATTTCCACTCCATACGGCTAAATGCAGTGCCTTGCATGGTGTCAAGTATCAGAGGGGTAGCCGTGTTAGTCTGGTTCTGTAAAAGCAGCAAAGAATCCTGTGGCACCTTATAGACTAACAGACGTTTTGTAGCATGAGCTTTCGTGGGTGAAGAAGTGGGTATTCACCCACGAAAGCTCATGCTACAAAACATCTGTTAGTCTATAAGGTGCCACAGTTTTCTTTGCTGCTTTTACAGAACCAGACTAACACGGCTACCCCTCTGATACTTGACAGTTTTTCGAAGTTGGTCTCATTCAGCCGGCATCCGTCACAGTCTACGACTATTACACCATAGGTAACAGATCGCAGCTCTCCTCACCATTCAAGGCACCTGGCTTCAAATTCTGCTCTGGGTCACATTGGTATCATTACCTCTTGCAGTCTTTTGTTGCAGTACTTAGGTATTATTATCCCGGTGTAACAGAGGGGATGCACTGAGATGTTAAGAGACTTGCCCTCAGGTAAGGCCTAGACAGCTAGTAGCACAGCTGGGAGCAGATTGCTAGTTCAGAGCTCTAAGTACAGCTTCCGCACACGCAGTCCCCTCCCACCATTGGAAATAGAACCTAGGCGTCCTGAATCCCCATGTCCTGCTCTACACTAGCTCACGCTCCCTTCTCGACTTCTCCAGATTACTGTGCCCCTTTCAGGAGTCTGATCTGTCATGCGTACCCCAAGTTTCACCTGGCTTAAAAACGACTTGCTTACAAAAGCAGACATAAAAATACAAACGTGTCCCAGCCACACTAGTACTGACAAATTGCTGACTTTCTCATTTTTTACCATATAATTATAAAATAAATCAATTGGAAGATAAATATTGTACTTACATTTCAGTGTGAGACATGAGCTTGTTTTCACTTGTGAACCTTGTCATTTGATGCTGGAGAGTGGCAGCTGCTGGCCAGGTTCTCAGCTCTCAAGGCAGTGCCGCTGCCAGCAGCAGCGCAGAAGTTAGGGTGGTATGCTATGATATTGACACCCTTACTTGTGCGCTGCTGCTGGTGGGAGCTCTATCTTCAGAGCTGAGCGGCCAGAGAGCGGTGGCTGCTGGCCGAGGTGTTCATGTTGTTTGTGGTTAATGAGGACTATTTTTTCAATCTTGCTCCCAACCCGCCTCACAATATCTACTCCCACTCCCACCCGCTCCTGCATTGTTTGTTGAATTTTTATCCCACTCCCGCTATTATGGCAACGGGCCCTGTGGGATCCCAGTCCTGTTGCAGGGCTCTAGATCCTGTTGTAAAACTAGGCAAATATCTAGATAAGTTAACATACCCCCTGGGGTACCGCTAGGGTATGTGTCCCCCCTGGTTGAGAACTACTGGATTAGAATACAGGGGTTTTAGACTCAGACTTTAAGGTGAGACAGGACCATCCTGATCATCTAGTCTGACTTACTGCCTACTTCCCAGGTTCTCCTGTTCTAATATTACCCTATGCTGGAAATATATGCATAACAAGGTTCCTTCCCCACTCCAGACTTTAGAGTACAGATATGAGGACCTGCATGTGAACCCCTAAACTGAATTACCAGCTTAGATCTGCCACCACTCCCAAATATTAACTCCCTTCCCTGGAGAGTCTTGAGAGACTTCTTCACCAAGTTTCTGGTGAACACTGATCCAACCCCTTGGATCTTAACACAAGGAGAATTTAACCATCCCCCGTCCTTTCCCCCACCAATTCCTGGTGAGTCCAGATCCAATCCCCTTGGATCTTAAAACAAGGAAAAATCAATCAGGTTCTTAAAAAGAAGGCTTTTTAATTAAAGAAAGAAAGCTAAAAATCATCTCTGTAAAATCAGGATGGAAAATAACTTTACAGGGTAATCAGATTCATAGAGCCCAGAGGAACCCCCTCTAGCCTTAGGTTCAGAGTTACAGCAAACAGAGGTAAATCCTCTTAGCAAAAAGGAACATTTACAAGTTGAGAAAACAAAGATAAAACTAACACGCCTTGCCTGGCTGTTACTTACAAGTTTGAAATATGAGAGACTGGTTCAGAAAGATTTGGAGAGCATGGATTGATGTCTGGTCTCTCTTAGTCCCAAGAGCGAACAACCCCAAAACAAAGAGCACACAAACAAAAGCCTTCCCGCCACCAAGATTTGAAAGTATCTTGTCCCCTTATTGGTCCTTTTGGGTCAGGTGTCAGCCAAGTTACCTGAGCTTCTTAACCCTTTACAGGTAAAAGGATTTTGGTGTCTCTGGCCAGGAGGGATTTTATAGTATTGTACACAGGAGGGCTGTTACCCTTCCCTTTATAGTTATGACATATGGTCACACTCATCGCCTTAACACACCCAAGCAAAGGCAGACCAAATAATAAGGGGAACCTCTGACTACAGGCAATAATTATCCTACTTGCCTTCTCCCCACGTTTTACCTCCAGAGATGAATTTGCTGCTAGTGTGATTAAGAGGGTGTCTCCAACAAGCACCAGCCCGTCATTTCAAGCTGATGGTTTCCTATAGCTAAGAAAGTCGTTCCCACAGGCTGCTGCTCCCTTCCCCAGGGTCACCCAGTGGGACTTCTGCTTGAGTAAGGGCTTCAGGGTTGTCTCCTAGATGCTGTAAACTGTGGCCGTTGTTCTGCAGGAGGGGGAATGATCTGTGTCTCTGATCTTTCTCTAGATGACCGATGCACCAAGTTCTACCACCCGTCTAACCAGAGCGGGCTCTTCAATAAGATCTGTCATGGGGACGTCTGCCGCTGTGCGGAAGGTAAGGAGAGTCCTGTCTCTGCTTACATCTTACATGGGGGCTCCCCTGTCAGCTTTACCAGCAAAAATGAAGTCCAAGGGCCCCCCAGCATCAGCCCCCTCCGTCACCGATCAGGGCCCTCCTTCCCTGTGGGCTCTGGGTGAGTCTCACATGCGATACAGGCTCACGGCAGCCACAGGCAGGATGGTCCCTGGGTCTGTCCCCCAGCCTGGAGCTCTGACTCTTGGCCGGCTGTGTCCCTGCTACAGCATCACCACATACAGGAATGGTGGGACCAGGGTCGGGGTGAGGGCACCCTCAGTGGGAATATGTGGGGGATGCACCCCCACATGAACTCATGCACGCCTGGGGAGGGGAGGCAAGAGAAGATCCAGAAGGGACTGCAGGGCCTGGGATTGGGCCAGGGAGCAGAACCCAGAGGGGCTGGAACGGGCCTTGGAGGAGGTAGGAGCTCCTGGGACCCACCTTTTCAGCCTGAAGCCCCTCACCCCCCGCAGAGTCTCAATATCTTCCTTCACTCCCTCTCCTATCCCTCCTCCCCTGCATTCACAGAGGGTTTCCACCCTCCCGGACCACCTACCCTCACCCATGGTCCCTCCCTCCCTTCTCCAGTGGCAACCGCACCTGCCAATCGCAGGAGAGCTGGTAGCAGGACGTAGATGCGGAATTTCTCTAGCCAGCCAGGTGACTGGGAGGGAGCGGGTATTGGAGACGTCAGTTCCTCCTCTCTGCCCATCAGGGCCTTGGGGGCTGGGCCAAGCCAGCTGATCCATGGAGTGGGGCTGCACACATTGAAGCAGGGCAGTCTGGGGTGCAGGAGTTGCTGGGTTTCCAGCCATTCTGACAGGGATGCTGCCCCCAGTTCTGGTTGGAATCCAGCCTAGGGGTGGTGGGTGGTGACATGAAGTAAGGCACTTCTTTAAAATATCTGGGTTCTCTCATTCCAGGATCCCTAAAGCTGGCACCCCTCAGCCCTCCTGCTGTCAGTTTCAGCACAGAGGCCAAGTATTGAATGAGCCATGGAGGCTCCACTCCCCGCTGACTCTTAGGAAGGGATCCTCTAGAAGAGGGTGGAGACCCATTGGTGGGGCCATTGTTCAGTGGGGAACTTGCTGTAGCCCTGCTGTCTGCCAGGCATACAGAGAGGCTCTCAGTCTCCGGATCTGTCCTTCCCATCACCTTTGTTTCCCCATCTGCAGCTCCACTAAGTCCTGTGACCAGACTCCTCCTGGCGCTGACCCAGGCAGAGATCCATCAGTGCAGAGAGGGAAGTTAGCTGGGATTGCCAGGCCTATTTATGGTCCTTGGTTATTTCATACATCCAGGCAGAGTTCCTCTGGGCAACATCTACTGATTCCTTTGCAGAGCTGTCTGAGTCTGTCTGCTCAGGATCGCCTCATTTGGATCCTGGAACCTACCCCTCCATCCCTTGTTTCTTCTTTTACCGTGCCCCATAACCCAGGCACTGACCTTTATTTTTCCTGGTGGGTGCTCCACTCCCACTCCGTCCCTTCCCCCAAGACCCCACCCTCGCTCTGCCACTTCCTGTGCCCGCTCTGCCCGCTCCCCCGAGGCCCTAGCCACCTGCTCTCCGCCGAATGCCTCCTGCCAGCCGCCAAACAGCTGTGGCTGGTGGATGCTGAGAACTCCCTATTTTTTTTCCATGGGTGCTTGAGCCCCAGAGCACCCACGGCGTCGGCACCTACGCCCCATAATGTGAAGGGTGGTTGGCTTCATGGCCACTCCCTTGTCGGAGGAGGTGGGCCTGTCACTGTGTGGGTTTGCGCGGCTCACCCAGGATTCAAATAGGTGGGCACTTATGGGTCACTAATAACAGAGCTGAAACTATGGTCTCCCTTGGTGATTCTCTACTCATCTTCCTTCCCCATAGAAAGCTGCTTCATGCAGCAGAAGATAGAGGGTCCCATCACCCTGAACAAGCGAATGGAGGAAGCCTGCAAACCTGGAGTGGATTATGGTAAATCTGTGATTTGGATCTGCTGAGTCTCTTTCCATGAGGAGAGCACAGAGACAGGGTTTGGAATTCGATTTGGATTGTAAAGTTTGCCTTTGAGCCTGATTCAGGGATGTGGATCTGCTGGGGCAGAAACCTGATGAGATTTTGGGGCCTTAAACTCCCAGAAATGAACACGATCAGATGACTGTTTAAGATTCAGTCTAGCCCTAAGTATTTATCTGCTCCCAATTTCCCTAGTATCTGAGCACTTCACAATCTTTAATGTGTGTAGCCTCACAACTTCCTGTGAGGCCAGGCAGTGCTATTATCCCCATGGTACAAAAGGGAAAACTGAAGCATGGAGCAACTAAGTGAGTTGCCCAAAGTCATGCTGAAAGTCTGTGGTGGAGCAGGGAAATGAACCCCAGTGTCCAGCTATTGCCCTCACCATGCACCATCTTTCTCACAGCCTGTTTGGGGAGTCAGTTACACAGTGAATTCACTACTGAAAAATACTGCAGACCGTCAACTGGTGTTTTGTATTTCTTCCTTTTTTTAAAAGTGTATAAAACCAGGCTTGTTAGAAGTGAAGAAGTGGACGGGTCTGACTACTACACCATGGAAATTTTGGAAATCATTAAAACAGGTAAGAGCTCCCCTTCTACAATCAGGGTGCAATTTCTTTGAATGGCCTTTGGGATAAAGGCTGGCATAAGAGCTATTTCTCTTAGCCAGAGGAAGTGCTAAAGCCCGAAGGCTAATCTAGTCTCATGCTCCAGGGCATTAACCTATCGCCACAAGGGAACAAGAAAGAATTTGCTCAACCCACCTAGGCAGCCATGCCACGAAGAGGCAGACAAAATAACAGGGGGAACCTCTCCCTGTGGTCAGTCTGGCACAATTGGCCAGTCTCATTATGGGCTTTTTCAATCTTCCTCTGAAGCAATTGGCATTGGCCACCGGGGAGTCAAAATCCCAGACTTGGTGGCCCTTTGGCCCAAGCTTCTATAGGGGTGGTGGAGTCTCTCTTCCTCAATGCTGACTTTTATAAATCAATATAAAGGCAAAGGAAGCAGGGATCTAACTGAGCTCAAAGCGGCTTCACTTACTGGGAGCTGATATGACTGTTCTAATTATTTTTATTACCTGCGATTAGGGGCCCCTTGTGCTAAGCACTGGACATATCCAGATACAACCCCTGCCTTGATGAGGTTACAATCTAAATCAACACTGGGTGGATTTATTAGCCCCATTTCACAGGTGGGGAATTGAGTCCCAGGGAGATCGAGTGACTTGTGCAAGGTCACACCAGGAGTCTGTGGCAGAAACAGGAGCTGAGGCCTGACCTCTTCAGGCCCAGCCCATTGCCACAACCACAAGACGGTCCTTCCTGTTTCTAATGACTGCTGGAGCTTCAGTGATTGGTTATCATAGCAGTCATACTGGATCTGAATTTGTACTGAAACCTCAAGAGAACACCTAGGAGTCGCCTCTTCTCTGTTCCTTTTGTTTTCATCCGTCTCCACCCCGTATTATCTCCTCCTCACTCTGCTCTTATGTGTGGCATCTTTTTTCACCCTCTCCCTCCTTCCCAGGAACTGATGAAAATCCACAAGGAAAAACCCGCCAATTCATCAGCCACATAAAATGCAGGGAGTCTCTGAGGCTGGAGCGTAACAAAGACTACGACTTGTGGCCCAGGAAAGCTGAGTAAGTAGCCTCCTGTGGTTACCCTGCGTTAGTCACTTTCAAGCAGACACGCCCTTAACTAATTACCCTATCTATTTTAGGTACCTATCAGGCCCCCATTACTGTACTTTCTCAGAGCCTCACAATATCGAATGTATTTATTCTCACTACGGGAGGCAGGGCAGCGTTATTACCCTCATTTAACGGATGGGTAAACTGAGGCACAGACAGCCTAAGGTCCAGGTCCTCAAAGGTATTGAGGCACCTAACTCTCACTGACTGGACTTAAGTGATCTCTCCAAAGTACCAAAAGGAAGTTTCTGGAGTTGCTGGGAATTGAATCCAGGTTTGCCTCGTAGTCTAACCCTGGACCACCATTCCTCACAGGGGCTACCCAACTATTTCACCAGCGCAAATCACATTGACAGTGCAATTTCGTGGTCCCTGCATCCAGCCACAGTTATATCACTTAGGTTTAAATTGGGTGGAAATATAATTAATTAGGGTATAAACTGCACCTAAAAATGAGCATCAGCAACAAAGATGCAGCTCACAGAGGCTGAAAGTTCCATCCTCATGCTGTATCTGGAGCATTGCATGCTGGGATCTGTAGTCTCTCTGGACCTATGAGAGGGGAGGCAACCCACTGTTTCTCTGCAAGTCAGATGTGGCCCTTAGGCACAGGTGGAGTGTGAGCCGCCTGTTTGGGAAGGCTAGACCCCAGCCCTGCCCGTCCTCTGCCCCTCATAGAATCATAGAGTATCAGGGTTGGAAGGGACCTCAGGAGGTCATTTAGTCCAATCCACTGCTTAAAGCAGGACCAATCCCAAAACAGATTTTAGCTCCAGATCCCTAAATGGCTCCCTCAAGGATTGAGCTCCTAACCTGGGGTTTAGCAGGCCAATGCTCAAACCACTGGGCTATCCCTCCCTCCTGCTGGAGCCCCCAGCCTGCCACCATAGCTGCCAGCCCTCCTGCCCCAGCCCCGGGCCACTCTGGCCGGCCAACCTGAGTGCCCCCAGCGCTGAAGCCTTGGGTGCCGCAGCCCCAGCATCCCCAGCCCCGGAGCACCAGGTGCTGCAGCCCCAGTGCCCCCTGCCCAGGAGCATCGTGTGCTGCGGCCCCAGCGCCTCAAGCCCCGCAGCACCAGGAAGCCCAGACGTGGAGGCCATTGGCCCAAGCAGCTATAGGGGAGGTGGAGTCTCTCTTTCTCTATGCTGACTTTTATAAATCAATATAAAGGCAAAGGAAGCAGGGATCTAACTGAGCTCAAAGCAGCTTCACTCACTGGGAGCTGATATGTCAAAAAGTTTTTTTTCCTCCTGCTAACGATAGCTCATCTCAATTGATTAGACTCTGCCTGTTGGTATGCATACTTCCACCTTTTCATGTTCTCTGTATGTATAAATATCTCCTGTCTGTGTGTTCCATTCTATGCATCCGAAGAAGTGAGCTTTAGCTCACGAAAGCTCATGCTAAAATAAATTTGTTAGTCTTTAAGGTGCCACAAGTACTCCTGTTTTTTTTGCGGATACAGACTAACACGGCTGCTACTCTGAAACCTAATTATTTTTATTACCTGAGATTACGGACCCCTTGTGCTAAGCACTGGACATATCCAGATACAACCCCTGCCTTGACGAGGTTACAATCTAAATCAACACTGGGTGGATTTATTAGCCCCATTTCACAGGTGGGGAATTGAGTCCCAGGGAGATCGAGTGACTTGTGCAAGGTCACACCAGGAGTCTGTGGCAGAAACAGGAGCTGAGGCCTGACCTCTTCAGGCCCAGCCTGGTGCCACAACCACAAGATGGTCCTTCCTGTCTCTAATGACTGCTGGAGCTTCAGTGATTGGTTATCGTTGCAGTCACACTGGGGCTGAATTTGTACTGAAACCTCAAGAGAACACCTAGGAGTCTCCTCTTCTCTGTTCCTTTCATCTTCATCCCTCTCCACCCCGTATTATCTCCTCCTCACTCTGCTCTTATATGTGACATCTTTTTTCACCCCCGCCCTAGGGACTGATGAAGATCCACAAGGAAAAACCCGCCCATTCATCAGCCACATAAAATGCAGGGAGTCTCTGAGGCTGGAGCGTAACAAAGACTACGACTTGTGGCCCAGGAAAGCTGAGTAAGTAGCCTCCTGTGGTTACCCTGCGTTAGTCACTTTCAAGCAGACACGCCCTTAACTAATTACCCTATTTTAGGTACCTATCAGGCCCCCATTACTGTACTTTCTGAGAGCCTCACAATATCGAATGTTTTTATTCTCACTACGGGAGGCAGGGCAGCGTTATTACCCTCATTTAACAGATGGGGAAACTGAGGAACAGACAGCCTACGGTCCAAGTCCTCAATGGTGTTGAGGCTCCTAACTCCCACTGACTGGCCTTAGGTGACATCTTCAAAGTACCAAAAGGAAGTTTCTGGAGTTGCTGGGAATTGAATCCAGGTTCGCCTCTTAGTCTAACCCTGGACCACCATTCCTCACAGGGGCTACCCAACTATTTCACCAGCACAAATCACATTGTCAGTGCAATTTCATGGTCCCTGCATCCAGCCACAGTTGTTCCTAAATCACTTCGGTTTCAACTGGGTGGAACTATAATTAATTAGGGTAAAAACAGCACCTAAAAATGACCTTTACCAACAAAGATGCAGCTCACAGAGGCTAAAAGTTCCATCCTCATGCTGTATCTGGAGCATTGCATGCTGGGATCTGTAGTCCCTCCATACTCCATGGGCTGGACCTATGAGAGGGGAGGAAACCCACTGTTTCTCTGCAAGTCAGATGTGGCCCTTAGGCATGGGTGGAGTGTGAGCCGCCTGTTTTGGGAGGCTAGACCCCAGCCCTGCCTGTCTCCCTTTCCCATCGGAGCCGCGAGCCCGCCACCGTGGCTGCCAGCCCCCCGGCCCCAGTTCTGGGCCGCTCCAGCTGGCCAACCTGAGCCCCCCCCCAGCCCTGAAGCGTTGGGTGCTGCAGCCCCAGTGCCCTCAGCCCCGGAGCACCAGATGCCGCAGCCCAAGTGCCCCCAGCCCCGGAGCGCTGTGTGCTCTGTCCCCAGCACCTCAAGCGCCACCAGCCCTGGAGCGCCAGGGAACACCAGAGCTGGGGGGCCCCATCACCAGGGGCACCCAACTGCCTCAAGTCCCGAGCCGCAGGCCAGCCCATGCTAGCCCTAGCCCTAGCCCTATGTGGGCTGTGGCCAGGGGGAAGCAGGATAGGGCTTGTGGAGGAGCATGAGTGGGGCCACGCCTGGCTGTTTGAGGACACTCAGCCTCCCCTGGCCTGCCATACCCGCTGGCCATGCCCTTAGGCAATCCCGGCTGCCCTTGAGGAACTGAGCAAACAAATTGAACACATTTTGTGCTTCATTGCTCACCCTTCTGCCTGTCCATCCCAGGCTATCCTACATCATTGGCAAGGATACCTGGATCGAGAAGTGGCCCAACGAGGACGAATGCTGGAAGCCGGATTTCCAGAACCTCTGCCAGGAATTCCTTGAGTTCTCTGAAACCATGACCATGTTTGGCTGCCCAACCTAAACTTGGACCCAGCTTTCCCAGCAGCCCCAATTGGACAGTTTGAGCTGAGATGGAGCATAACCCTCAGGTGGAGACAGCTCCACTCAGAGTCCCAATGCTGCTGACACTCGCTGCTAGTCCTGTCCTCTTTGGGGGTTTCACTCTCTTTTCTTCTTATTGTTTCTATATATATATATATATATATAGATAGAAGGCTGATTTCTTACCCTGGCCTGCTGTGTGACTTTTTACCAATCTTTACATAGTCTGCAATATAGCTGTATAAGTAACCAGCGACTAGGATCATGGGTGCATGAGAAACACCTTAAATTAGATTAGGATGGACAAGCATGAATGGGTGGCTAGATATGCATGGATGGATATTTGGGAGAGAGTCTTCTGTACCACTGTGTGCCTAGGTTGACCACACAACCCGTTTTGGCTGGGCCAGTCCCTTTTTTCAGCCCTGTCCTGGCCATCCCGACTTTTTGTCAAAAAAGTGAGGTTTTGAGGAATGTGCAGGGAGAGGAGCGGCGATGTCACTCTTCAGTCTATAAGATACCATTAGAGATGCTTAGGTTTTGCAGGTCTCAAACTGTGGATTCGTGTCTCCAGAGATAATATGCTTGTTAACAGTAAAGATGTTTTTAAATAAATACATAAATATATAAAGGTGAGAAATAACAGACCTCAACCCTATTGTACCTCTGCAAATTTGTGTATGCAGAAAACTGGGAGGAAACTGTCCTGGTTGATGTAGAACTGTGACACAACATTTGGGAGGAAGGCCGGATTGGGCTTGAGCTGAACCTTGTCCTTATAAAATACGGTGTAGGGCAGCTCTGACATTAGGGCCCTGAGCTCAGACACCCTCCGGGCTGAAGTTATCGCCACCAGGAACGCGACCATGTAAGACAAGGCAGGGAGTATGTTGCTAAAGGCTCAAAGGGATGCCCCATGAGCTAGAGAGGACCAAGTTGAGGTCCCAAGCAGGAACCAGTTGGCAGACGTGCAGGTACAACCTGTCAAGGCCCTTCTGGAAGCAGCTGACCAAAGGGCTAGCAAAAATTGAACGGCCCTGTACCCCCAGATGGAAAGCCGAGATGGCAGCCAGGTGCACTCTTATAGAAGACAAGGAGAGACCCTCCTGCTTCAAGTGGAGAAGATAATCCAAAATGTGGGGCACTGAGGCTAGTGCCAAAGGCAAGTTGCACTGTGCTGACCAGATTGAAAATCTCTTCCACTTGGCCAGGTATGTGGAGTGGAGGGTTTCCTACGCCGAGAAAGACCTGTCTGACTTGTTCTGAATAGGAAAGCTTGAATAGATTCAGCCATGGAGCCTCCATGCTGTGAGATGGAGCGACTCCAGGTTCAGGTGTTGGAGACACCTGTGATCCCGACTGAGAAGGCCTGGGAAGAGTGGCAAGGTAATCAGGGCTCCCACGGACATGTTTAGGAGAGACGTGTACCAATGCTGACGGGGCCAGGCTGGTGCTATGAGAATGACCCACGCCCAGTCTCTGCAGATCTTGAGCAGGACCTTGTGGACAAGCGGTATAGGCAGCAAGGTGTATAGAAGAGGTCCCCCACAATGGAAGAGGAACGCGTCCGCTGTGGAAACCAGATGATGATTCTGGAAGGAGCAGAACTGCTGACACTTCCTGTTGCGTCACGTGGTGAAGAGGTTGATCAGGGGACAGCCCCACCTCTGGAAGAGTGAACATGCGACGTCCAGGCGAAGGGACCACTCGTGGCTGTGGAACGACCTGCTGAGGTGGTCCGCCAGCTCGTTCTGGACCCCAGGAAGGTACGACGCCTATAGATTGAGTGTTCTATACAGAAGTCCCATAGCCTGAGGGCTTCCTGGCACAGGGGAGAGGAGCGTGCACTCCCATTTGTTGATATAGATCATCCCAGTCATATTGTCCGTAGTGACCGATACACATCGACCTGTTAGATAAGGGCGGAATGACTGACACGCTAGGTGCACCATTCTGACCTCCCTGACATTGATATGAAGACGGAGATCTGTCTGCAACCAGAGGCTCTGAGTCCTGTGGTCCCCCAGATGAGCTCCCCAACCGAAATCTGATGCGTCCATCACCAGCACTAGGGATGGCTGTGGGGCAGCGAAGGGAACTCCTGAGCACACCTGCTGAATGTCCGTCCGCCACGGGAGGGAGTCGAGGATAGGGCGAGGCAGGGTCACGATCCTGTCCAAGCTGACCCTGGCAGGTCTGTGCACTGACACAAGCCATGACTGAAGCGGATGAAGCCTGAGTTTGGCATGTCGTACCACGTATGTACAGGCTGCCATGTGCCCGAGAAGCTTCAGGCAATTTCTCGCGGTGATGGTGGGGAACTGCATGAGTCCCTGGATCATGGTGTTGAGGGCCTGAAATCTCACCTGTGGGAGCAATGCTCTGGCTTGTGTTGAGTCCAGTACCGACCCTATGAACTCTATCTCTGGACTGGGGACAGAGTCGATTTGGCTTCATTCAGTAACAGGCCCAGATTCTTGAAGGTGGCTCTGATAAATGCCACCGGCGCTTCCACCTGAGCCCTGGAGTGGCCTTTGACCAGCCAGCCGTTGAGGTACAGAAACACCTGCACCTGATGTCTCCACAGAAAGGCGGTGACGACTGTGATGCACTTGGTGAATACTCAAGGTGCTGCTGACAGGCCGAACGGGAGGACAGTAAATTGGTAATGGGAACCATTGACCAGAAACTTTCTGGGGTAGTACGCAATTGTTATGTGAAAATATGCACCCTTCAAGTCGAGGGTGGCATACTAGTCTGCTGGATCCAGTGAAGGGAAGATGGAGGCCAGGGAGACCTTGTGGAACCTGAGTTTCCTCACAAACTTATTGAGGTCCCGCAGGTCCAGCATAGGCCTGGCCTTTGGTATTAGGAAATAGCGGGAATAGAAACCCTTACCCCTGTGTTCCAGTGGAACCTCCTCCACTGCCCCTAGTGCTAGGAACAACTGCACCTCCTGAATGAGAAGTTGCTCATGAGAAGAGTCCCTGAAGAGGGATGGGGAAGGGGGCTGGGAGGGCGAGAGGGCACAGAACTGGATGGAGTATCCCCTCTCTACCATGCAGAGCACTCAGTGGACCGATGTGATATGGGACCATGCACGGTGGAAAGGGGATAATTGGGAGGAAAAAAGGTAAGACGGGATAGATCCAGTCTCTGGTCTGGAACGCCATTCTCGATCACACCCTCAAAAGGCCGCTTTAGGGCCGGCCAGAGCCTTGATTAGCAGAGGGATGTTGCCTCCTCCTGCCACTCCGGTTCCTCCTCCGAGAATTGTCCTGGCGGTTCTGCTGCTGGAACCTTTGAGGAGGTTGCAGGCGGAAGTGTCTCCACTGTGTGGCAGGGGTATGCAAGCCCAAGGATCTGAGGGTCGCTCGGGAATCTTTTAGGCTGTGGAGCCGTTTGTCTGTCTTCTCTGAAAACAGTCTCACCCTCAAACGGAAGGTCCTGAATGGTTCGTTGGACCTCATAGGGTAACCCTGAGACTTGCAGTCAGTGCCCCCCCCCACATAGCCACCCCCGTTGTCATCACTCTAGTGGCAGCATCTGCAGCATCTAAAGCTGCCTGCAAGGAGGCCCAGGAGACTAATTTCCCTTCTTCCACCAAGGTGGTGAACTCCAATTGGGAATCTGAAGGGACAAGCTCCGTGAACTTCACCATTGCTGCACAGGTGTTACAAAAGTACCTGCTCACAATGGCCTGTTGGTTAGCAATATGGAGCTGCAAACCACTAGTCGAGTAGAGCTTTCTACCCACAAGATCTAGGCATTTAGCATCCCTATTCTTTGGGGAAGGACCTTGGAAACCCTGTCTCTCCCACTGGTTAGCTGCATACACCACCAGTGAGTCCAGCGGCGGGTGGGAATACAGATGCTCAAAGCCTCTGGTGGACATGAAATACCACCGCTCACTGCATTTGGCAGTGAGTGGCAGGGGGGCCTGGTGCCGACATCAGTACCAGGGCCATAGGTGTCTGCATCAAGGTCGACGTCAACAATGGTGCAGGCGTGGGAGATGGGTGCATCGATGCCGTGAAGGCTGCTGCCAAAGTCAGAGCCGAACACGGTGCCGGAGTCAATGACTGGGCCGGAGGCACAGGGCAGATGCACCATGGAAGGCAGTATGAAAGGGATGAAGATGTTGCTGATCGTGGGCCCTGGGTTCCTTCCTGGCCCTGGTTGAAAAGCCCAGGGGGTCCAGAAGGGCCACTGAGGTGGGTTCTGCCACTGTGGAGGCCACGCCTGATGCTCTCGTCTGTCTCTACCCAATCTCACTCTACGACTTCTGCTCCTTCCCGAGCTATAGGAGTCAGACTCAGACTCCAAGGTCTCAGACACTGAAGACCACAGAAGAGCTGATCCTCAATGCCTCGAATGTCGAGAGCTCAGGGAGTGGGTAAGCGCTCTGTTGGAGCGGGTAGGCACCGATGGACAAGGCAAAGGGGAGCACCTCGACATCATAGCCGGCTTCCCTTTAGAGTGCACCGGAGGATGCAGCTATGTTGGTGCTGAGGGTTCTTCCCTGGCAGGAGAGAACAGTGCCGTCAGATGGAGGAGGTGCCAAGCAGCCTGGTACGCTTCTGCCATGGACAGGAGGTGCAGCTGCTGCGTAGGCACCGATGATCGAGATGGGGTTGGATGTCTCCTGGCTTAGCCAGAGGAGAACGGTCATCTGGCTTTTTTAGTGGGTCTCAGCCTGTGGTCAGCGGACCCTTGGGGGTCTGCAGACTATGGCAAACGGGTCCGAAAAATAAGGCAACTTACAGCGCTGCAGCTGGACCGTACAGCTACTCCTCTGTAGCGCATGTGGTGAAGCCGCTCTATGCCAATGAGAGAGAGCTCTCCGGTCAGCATCAAAAAGCCACTCCAGTGAGCGGCAGAAACTATGTCAGTGGGAGAAGCTCGCCTGCCAATGACGCACTTATGCCAACATAACATATGTCACTCGGGGAAGAGGCACGAGCAACAGACATTTTGACGACATAAGTGGTAGTGCAGGCATGGCCCATCCCTTTAGTAGTGTGTCAGAAGAGACACCTTTAAATTGGGGCATGAAGGAGACAGGGAAGAGGACAGATACCCAAACATATTCTTCAAATTGATCTAGAACGCAGTAGTCACTGGCAACAATACATTGCTTCTAGATTCTGAAATGCAAACATGAAATCCTCTTCACCAACTCATACTCCAGATTACCAAAGCACTGTGCAAGTTGTGGGCTGTGCTTATTAGTATTTTAAAATTAGGAGTGTAACTTTTAAATAAAGACACATTTCCTATAAATGAGAGAAAGTTATCGCGTGACTAATCCAAATAATTTTGCTTTATGCATCAGTAGGTGAGAGCTTGAGAATACAGCAGGTTTGAAGGAGAGAGATGGCTTCCGCTGGTTTGCATTTCTTCTTGTAACTCATGAGGACACAGTCCAGACTATAAACAGAAAAATAAGGATTGGAAAAGCGACAGTCCTCTACCCCACCATCAAAGAGGCATAAAACAATCGTGCAACTTAAAGACTTGAGCTATGGAACACTCAAAGTTTTCAACAAAAGGAAATTCTAAATAATTTCCTGTGTTTGTTTTACCATAGTTTCATTCTTGCACAGGACTGGCTTTTAGAATTCATGTACTAGGTATTTCTCACCTATGGTCACAACTCTGTTTGTAGCATCACAATTAGCTGCTGTAGATTGTGTTGACCCCTCTATGACCCCACTGCTGCTGCTTCTGGCCGCCCTGCCACAGTCCCTGGGTGGCTTGAGCCGCTTCGCCCAATGCCGGCTGTGGTGCTAGGGGGCAGTCACCCTGCGGCACCTGCAGGCAGCACTGTGTGCCCCACAGGGCGGCCCCCAGCCCAATTGTCCCCTGCTCGGACGCTGCCCGGCCCAGCCACAAGGTGTGGGACCTGCTCCCTTGTGGCGCAAACCGCAGCAGCCGCAGGGCACAACGTGCTGCTGCTGCCATGGCCGGCTCTAGGATTTTGCTGCCCGAAACAAAACAAAACAAAAAGATGGCCGGAATGCCGCCCCTGAAAATGTGCTACCCCAAGCATGTGCTTGGTTTGCTGGTGCCTAGAGCCGGCCCTGTCTCTTATGCAATCCCTATCTTGTTGTTGTGTAGGTACAGAAGAAGGTAATGGCAACACTGAAGGGCATCGGGGGGGTCTCGGTAGCTGCCCTTTGTTTAGTTAGGCAGGATGGAACATGTGATTCAAGGCACGAATGGTGTTCCATAGTGATCCCATTGTGTTAAAAATGGCCTAGATTGTGAAGAGACTCATAAGTATTTGTGTTCCATTTTTATCAATACTTAATAAAAGAAGAGGACATATTGCATTGTACACTTGTTCTGAGGTCCAGAAGGAGGTGAGAAGCAGACCAGTTGAAAGTCTCTGAGTAAATAAAAAAGAAGGAAAAAACAGGGGTGATGTCCTGGTAAGGGTCTATTACAGACCACCCAATCAGGAAGAGGAGGGAGATGAGGCATTTCTAGAACAAAAACCGGAAATATTCAAAACACAAATCCTGATGATAATAATGGGACAGCTGTTAAAAAAGAAATATGGCAAAAAACAAAATTATCCAGTAAGTTCCTGGAATGTACTGGGGACAATGCTTTGTTTCAGAAAATGGAGGTAGTAACCTGAAGGACAGCCATTTTAGACTTTATTTTGACCAACAGGGAGGAGCTGGTTGTGAATGTGAAGGTGGAAGGTGATTTGGGTGAAAGTGATTATGAATGATAGATTTCATGAATCTAAGGAAAGGAAGGAGTGAGAATGACAGAAGAAGGACTACAAAAAGCACACTTCAATATACTCAGAGAATTGGTAGGTAGCCACCCATCAGGAAAATATCTAAGGCATAAAGGAGTTCAGGAAAGCTGGCAGTTTCTCATGGAGACAATATGTGAAACGGATGAATTACTAAGGAGGAGTACAAAAGAATAGCATATACATGTAAGGATAAAATCAGAAAGGGTAAGGCACAAAATCAGTTATACATAGCAAGGGACAAATGTAATTTGAATTCTTTTTCCATATGGTTTACTGCAAAGTGTGTCATCACTCTGAATGTTTTAAAGGCAACATAACTTCCAAAATCAAGAGTTGGCTCTACATGTGGCCCTACATATGACACCACACTGTATTAAACACAATAAAAATTAATGTAGTTGATTTGTCTGGCAGGACATGGAAATTAAGTATAAATTTCAATTCATTGTAAAAGAATATAAAAATCAATATTTGTCATACAGTTCAATAAGGTTTCATCAGGCTTTTTGATCAACCAAATTAAAAAGCAAAGGAAACCAACCAACCACACTCAAGGGTCACTGTGCATTCTCCAAGGCAGTTTCTTCTCTTTCTTTGTTTGGTGCTTTTATTTTATATAAATTCAACCAGGAGCAGATAAAGTGTGGTAAACTGAGAGAGGGACGGAACCAAAATTCAAAATGATGTTGAGAGAATGAGAAATTCTACACTGGAGCAAATGTAGCCACCTATTGAACTGCTTGCTTGTATGGGCCCAGATATTGATATGTATTTAGGTTCCTAAAAGCTACTGATTTCAGTGTGAGTTAGGAGCCTAAATACCTTTGAGGATCTTGTCCATGTAATTACAGCACATACCTGGTCGGCAGCAGATTGTGAGGTATGCTGCAGTCACATTGATGTCATAATAGTGCTTGCATAATCTTAACTGACTATCCTGGCCCTGACAGACTGAGAGGCCGGCTGCCTGACAGTACAGGAGCTCTTTAGAGAAAGGACTGTAGGAAGTGGTGAGAAAAGACTAAAACATGAATAATCTTGTGAGGGTCTTGTGGATTGTAAGGGTCAGCACTGTATTTTCTAGATCCAGTCTATATTCACACACACATTCAGAAAGCATAGGCATACAGATAGATTAGTTGTAATGTTCTCCATTTCTATGACCAGAACCTCAGCTGCTGTAAATCAGTGTTGCTCTGTTGTCTTCCTTGTAGCTGTGTCAATTTACACCAGTTGAGGACTTGGCCTACAGCCTGTGGACCTGGAAACTTTCCTGAGAATCTCAGTTTCTATTGAATGTTATGGGGGAGGTCTGACTAAGCAAAACTCTTAAAGCATGTGCTTAACTTTAGGTCTCTTTGTTGGCTTAGAGTTAAGCATGTGATTAGGATGCTGAATCAGGGTGTAGGTGCCTTAATATGGATTTAGGAGTTTAAGTTTAGGCACCCAGTTTTGAACATTTGGGCCATAAATAATTATTCTGTATGCTATCAAACCTCATCAACTGATAGTAAAGAGGGAAAGGAAGATTATTTTACATGGGGATCTACTTGAAATGAGCAAATTTTCTTCATTGATTTCCCCCCAAACACACTGGGTCCTTCAGCACACAAACCTGGTCATCAGGCGGAAGGAAGAGGATTTACATGATTCCCAGGTCGTCTTCTCCTCACAGTGTTTGGGCACCTGCAGAATCTTTACTGGATAGTGAATTAAAGAAGCCAGCACCAATTCTACTATCAGTGGTAACCAGCTAAATCCTTTTATTTAATTTCAGGTGTTTATAATGAGGTTGTTTCCCTCCTGGTGCACATAGCTGACCAAGATAAGGACAGAATTGCCCTCAGGATTGCCTCTATAGCTAAGACCAAGCTGGCTAGTGTTGTGAGAGTTCTGCTGGAGAAACTGCAACAGGATAAGGTAGGGCAGTTTCATGAAATTAAATCTGCTCAACACCACTTAGCAAGTTAGTAAAAGAATGTGAATAAAACCCAAGTGAATTGACTCCCTGCTCTTATTCCTAACCAACACTCATGTCATCATAAGAAAGATTATTGAGATTATAGCACTGAAGGGACCTTATCTATATATTTTCTAGTGGGGGGATTCTGCAACAAAAAAAATAAAAATGATGCGCACAGTATTTTAACATTTCTGTAAATATACAATATAATTGCACCAGTTCAAATTATTTATTTCAAAATCTCTGTCAGCAAGTATGTCTGTATCAATACAGACAACAAAAAGGATTGAGGAAATCTTTTTTGACAAATAGATTCCTTACTATGCATATTAATACAGAACTCTGAGTAACAATTCATTTCAACTCACTACAGAGCCATATTTCTTGCACACTTCAGGGCTTGGTGGAGTCAGGGGTAATGGAGGAGCTGAGGGAGAGGGAGGTAAATTGCTGGGAAGGAGCCTGGGTGTGAACTTGGAGGGTTGCTGGGTATGGATGGGAAAGGTATGGAACAGTTTTTTTTGGGAGGGGTGGGGAGGAATTGTTAGGGAGCTCTCCCCATGCAGACCCTGGCTGACTCCTAACCTCTCCCATTCAGTAAGTCATCTGCCCCTGTCTCCATGTGTTCCTGGACCCTCATGGGTCCTTGTACCCCTTGTCCACATGTGTTCCTCCACCCCCACTCAGACACCCACTCCCCCCGCTCTATGCCCCACCCAACCACCCCCTGTCCCTGTGTAGCTCTGCACCTCCTCCCCCATCACTATGTGGCTCTGAACCTCCCTCCCCCCTGTAACCCTGGGTCTCCACTCCCATTCAGCCCCTTCCCCAGTCTGTCTTCCCCCACTAGCCCTTATGAGCAGAACCGAACTGCTTGTCTTGGCCTCCTAGTACTTTAATTATTTGAATTACTTGATTAATTATGAATCTTTTGGTTTTAAAGAATAAAATTGTTGCCTAATCCAGAGCTACTTGTATTATGTAGCGCTTATGTATTCATAAATTATCAGTGACAATTTTCAGTTAAACAAATCCTCCTGACATTTAAAAAATTAATGGAAGGAGCTTCTCCCCAGTGGAGCTGTGTGTTCTGATTGCAGTTTGCAGAAGCCTCCTTTTCAAGCAGCACCACTGGAATGTTTAGCCAATCAAGAGATCTGATTGGCTCTGAACATTCCAAAGGGCTTTATGACCTTGGCATGCAGGTCACCTAGATTTAGAGACTCCCAGGAGACAGAGATGGAAAAGACCTATTGGATCATCCAGTCCATGTCCCTGCGGATGCAGAACCATTCCAAATGGCCATTTCCCACTAGTTTGGCAAAACTAATTTTAAAAGCCCCTAATGACTGAACTTCCACTATTTTCCTAGGAAGACTATGTCATAACCTTATAGATCTGTCTCGCAGGTGAGGCATTTTTCCTGTTATTAAAGTCTAAATTGTATGTCTTTTTTTTTAGTTTAATCCCATTACTCCTACTTTTACCTAAATGTATTATACACCTTAGATGAATAGAGAAGAACTGTCATCTTCCTGCTTTGTGCCATGATCCCTTTGTGGAAAAGACCCAACCCACATGGCTCTTTGTGGTAGCCGTCACCCCTTGCATATACACGTTGACTTGGTTTTTCACTGTCACCCCCAGGGCACTTGTTGCTTCCCACTTTTCTCCCTCCCATTAAGTCAGTTACTTTCCAGATGTGCTAGTTTGCAGTTTTCTGAAAGGAATCTTGTTCTCTGCTCAGGTTTTTAATTTCTCTGTGTCCCTCTTTATTTTTTTTCTGTCCCAGCTGATACTAAACTCCCCCATATTTAGTATCATCTGTGAATTTCTACACTGATGGGCCTCATAAAAGACACCTTTAACTGTGCGACTGTCAGTGCTGAGCTAATTTCCCCTAGGAGCTGTTGAGGACTTACTGCGGGAGTTGAGTATTTTGTAATTACACATTTACCAATTCTGTCTGGAGTGGCTAGAGCAAGGGCAAGGGGCTCCTTTTTATTGTTTGTTTTCAATAAATGAAACTCGAGAAGGGGGCAGTGAAGGAGGCTTCTTCTGGCTTTTTTCTCTGCAGGAAGATTAAAATATGTCAATTGTTCGGCAGCTTCTGAAGTGCTGCTAATGCGGTGATTGTGGAGGGCATGGCATGTTTGACACCAATTAAGTCAATGGAGTAGTTGTGTGAGCATGCTGGCTGAGGAGTCAGTGTGGCCTAGTGGATAGGACTGTGGATAATGACTCAGGAGACATGGATTCTCTTCCTGGCCACGGACCTGCTCTGTTCTGATAAGACTTGGGCTAATCATTTCATGTTTGGATTGGAAGCTCTTTAGGGCAGGGGCTTATTTGTCAAATTACTGTGTGGTCATCAAGAAAAACTTTTCCCAATTGTTTGTTCTCTTTTCTGGTTTATCCCCAGCAAAACAGAGTAGCCATCTACTATATCCTGGAGGGGGTGTTACAGCAGGACACCGGGGGCCTAGAGATGAGGCTAGTGAAAAAAATTATAAGCCTAGCCTCAGAGCAGATGAGAGAGACTCAGGTAAGTTAGTTCTCCTGAGCTACTAATCAAAGGATACAAAGCTTTAACTAATTAAAACTCCTTTTTTTTTTTGGGAGGGGATTAAACTATATACTGAAATGAAAATGTATTCTTCTGTTAGAGGCCCACACCTTCCTCCAGACCAAAGCCCAGGTCCTAGACAGCACTTGTGCACATGCATAAGATGGGAAAACTCACATGTGAAAGTTACACATGTGCTTAAGTGCTTTGCAGGATCAGAACCCGAGACACATGATCTCAGACACAGAGACAGGCCTGTGGTTTCTTAATGAGCATGTCTTTTCCAAAGTCTACTAGGGATTTCATTTTTGATACTGATGTTATGTGGGAGGCGCTCTGATACTATAGCGATAAGTGTCAGTATAAAGCCCTAAGACAGACAGAATCTGAGCTATCTCCAAAAGCAGCAGCATTGGATTTAGAATCTAGTTTGGCAGCAGGAAAACCCATGGAAAAATCCCTCTCTTGTTCCAAAGGAAGTCAGCCTCCTTTTGGGGGACAGTTTATTCCAGGAAGGCTCTCTGAATATCTTTGAAGCGGCCCAGTCTGTGTCTCACTACCTCCTCAGGGAAGGGCAGGGCAAAATATCATGTGACTATGGTGACCAGTCATCCACCACAAGGAGCTACTGGTGAATAGTCTAACTAAGTAGCTTGCAAGCAACTCAAAGGCTGAAAATTGTTTAGCCAAACTACTCAATGAATATTTATGACTAATGACTGTATCCGCAGAAAGTTGGGTGAGTTCATTTGGAACTTATGCACAGAAATAAGAACTTGACTCATATAAACAACTCTGGCTAGTGCAACCGGCTTCAGTTACTTCAGTCTTTCTCTTTTTGTGTTTTTTTTTCTTAGGAAGCAACAAATGAGGTAAAAGTGGCAGCTAGCAACACATTAGTGACTCTGGCAAGCTGCTATTTTGATGATGTCATGTATGAGCTGCACTGTCACCTGAAACCACCGAAGCTGCCTGAAGAGTTTATTTTAGTTACGCTGGGCAACCTGTCATCAGCCTATGGTATGGTAACTTCCATCTTTTGTTTCAAAGTTATCGTCTTTCATTTAAGGACAGGGGATTACTCTCTCTACCTAAAAATGTTGCAGCTAAACAGAGCTCTGCTTGAGTGTGTGCGTGCGTGTGTGGAGAGACACAGGATTAACTGCTATTGCTAGTTCTGGCTATCCAGACGGCGGTGCAAGCTCTAACTTCTGCCCCTGACTGAAGTTCCTTAAGGATGGGAATGAGTGGAAGATCAGGTCCAGTGGAGCTCTTCTCCACCCCACTTCCCATCCCGCCCCAGTGCTCTCTCCCCTTACCCTGGGAGT